>NC_059368.1:11262500-11515000 GCF_019703515.2 Myxocyprinus asiaticus
ATTGTAAAACTGGGTCATTCAAGTAGTGTCTGTTAATGGGGAATATTATAAAGGCGGAGAGATGATCCCATGCAAGGTAGTGTAAAGCTGTCTTTTATTTAGTCTGTTTAGTCTACTGTTCTTCTTTCTAGTCCATGTGTACAGGTTTAATTTTGTAATGTGCAAGTGTGATCGTTCAGTTGTGTGAGCAAATTCTGCTCTCATGTGTTCAGCTTTTTATTTTTTTTTAAATGTTTCAAGTTAACATATCTTTATATCCTTATAGTATTTTTTCATGATTTTGTCTAAGTGCAACATCCTGATAACTGTATAATGTTTATATTCTGTTAGGCTGTACAAATAGCTGCACTGATTTTACCCATAGCTTGTATAATACAGATTAAAGACATTGCATTTTTTGTTTTTTTTTTTTTTTTGTTATCAATGTTATCTTGATAATTTTGAATTTTTGGTGATATCCCATTGTATTTATGAGCTTTTAAAATCAATGTGAATACACTGTATAAAGTGGTAACCTGCAGTTGTTGCCTTTACTTGTTCTAACAATTTAAATTAGTTTTGCTGGCTGACTCTAATGTATTCAGGTTGATTCTGACATGTTATACAATATATATATATATATATATATATATATATATATATATATATATATATATATATATATATATATGAATCAAATCATATGAAGTTGCCACATGTTATGTTATCACAAAAAATGTTCAAAAAAATTCTTATGTTTTTCTATTACATAAAGCAGCAGCTAATTATAATACATATTTATTTGGTTTGGAACTGAGAAACACTGAACAAAACCAACAAACATACAAAAATTAGCCAATAACAATAATTTGGTACATTTAGGTACAAGTCAAAATGTGGTAAAGCAAGTGTTAAAACTTATAAAGTTTGTGTGTGTTTATGTTTTTGTCTATGGAAGTTCAACAGAATGATTTTGGAGTGATTTCAGGGAGTGGGCAGCTAGCACATTCCTCTCCTGAATGCGAAGCAGAGCTTTCTTGCTCCAGATGGGTCATTACCCACCCCAGTACACGCACTTACCTCTGTGTTCTGGAAATTTCCAGTGAACTCTCTTCTTGGTGCAATCCCCTAGCCTTAAACACCCCCTTATTGTCTTTGTACACAAAATAACGTTACCAAGGAACTGTGTCTAAACCTGACACAAAGTCAAAACATTAGAATATTTGTTTCCCACAGGAGAAATTATGATAGACTGGTTTAAAAAACAACTTCCTTAGAATTATGTTTGAACTACAGTATATTAAACTGATTGTTAACACTTGAAACAGTATAAGAAAGTATTATAAATTAAGCATTATATATATAATTTGTTGTTTGCTGTTGTTGTTTTGACATCCACATATGATGATGATGAAAATCAGAATCAGAATCAGAATGAGCTTTATTGCCAAGTATGCTTACACATACAAGGAATTTGTCTTGGTGACAGGAGCTTCTAGTGTACAACAATACAAAACAGCAACAAGACATAGATAATAATAAAAAAAAAAAAAAACAAACAAAAAAAAATTGAATAAAAAAATAAAGTATATATAGAATACACAATATGACTATATATATATATATATACTTATTATATATATATAATGAAGATATATGTTGATATATGATTTTAAGAGTTGGAGAATTTTATACAGATCTATAATAATTTCATGAATTTTGGTCACTAACACACACTGGAGCCCATATTCACAAACAAAACAAACAAAAAATAACCCACAAATGTATGCACTTTAAAAAGTGGATACATGCAGTTGTTACTTGTCTCCACTTGATCTAATTTAGGTGTAACCGAATGCTGTCAGATTGATTCAGTCATATTAACTTTTTCATATTTCACTTTTAACTTTTATAACCAGTTAATTTAGACGTTATCACATGATGCACAATTTTAAGTGTTTTTGTTATTTATTTTACAGTGGAAACTTGTTTTGAATGACAGATGTTCAACTCTATTTTATTTAAAATCATTGCCATAACTAAGTACCATGTAAACCAAAAAAAAGTCATAAAGATGACAATTTTCAGGATGCCTCTGATTTTTGTTTGTGAGGTTAGAAAGCAAATGTGTGCTTTAAACACATTATATACTTAAAAGAGTCACTTTGCTCGTAAATTAGTCAGAACAACTTATAGTAATATATATAATTACAGATTGTTTAGTTTGTTTTGAAAAAAAAAAAAAATAAAAGAGGTCTGTACATGTCTGGACCTATCTGAACGACCTATATCTGAAGACTTACACAAAGTTTAATATAGCAGTGTTCAACATTTAATCACTCTTTATTATATCTGGCAGGGTAGAACTATGTAATAAAGGTTACGCTCCATCATGTAAAAGGCAAACAGGTGTTTAAAAACGCCTGTGACCATCGGGTGTTGTCAAAAAAATACAAAAAATCTGGGACATGGATACAGCTGTTATTATGTCAATATTGACCTGATTGCTGTTAATATACAATCAGGTTTCAGGAGAAGACATTTCACTTTTCCATCTGCTTCTTATTGAGTGTTGTCTACAAAAATGTGAAAAATCAGATCAAAATCAGATGTTTCATTATGTGTGATCAAGATCAAAGTCCTTATACAGTTTTTAAACAGTTTCAGTTTACTTTCTCGTGTCTTTCTGTTTTGTTTTCATTATATCTCCACACCAACTCTCCATATCTTTATCTTTATTGTTGCTCTGAGCCTAATCAGATTTCTGATAAGCATATACACACAGTAAAGTTTTAAAGGGAGGCAATTTAAGATAATTTGTAATTTGAGTAATGATATTTAAATAAAACTTTATACAGGTCATTGATTTATTAAATTGTTATTACAATAAATGACATCAGAATGACCTGATTTAATAAATATGGTTATAATAAGGTTGTTAAAGTTTTTCATCTGGCATTTTCATTTTTGAAAAATACAGCCTAGTTTACTGTGTACAAAGTGTGTATCGTTCACTGTTGTGGTAACTATACATCCACAATTTAGATATTCATTGTAGGTGTGTGCCCAATCTCATCTGTGAATTTGTTTGAATTTCTCTTAATACTATTTTTTTTTTAATTATCATTGTATTAGCCAAACGTTCTTTTACTTGTCCATATAACACTTTAAATAGCAAGTAGAAGAATAATGTTACAATAATAAAAACAATAGTGATTAATATTAGAACGTTATTAATATTAGCTAAAATATGCTTTGATGTCAATGCTATCCATCCTTTCTGCACCATCAGTTTAATGTCCTGTGTATTGACTACTGCCATATAGGGTTCCTTCTGCAAATCAAAACTATTCTATTCTATTCTATTCTGTTCTATTCTATTCTGTTCTGTTCTATTCTATTCTATTCTATTAATCATTCTAGGATGGTATCCAGTCATTTTAATCAAATGATAAAATTAATTTAAATACACATCAACATAATACTTTATACTCTTTCTTTTGTTTCTGTTTCTTACTCTTGTTTTAATCTCATTGGTCCGTGGACATTGTGAACAATCAAGGTAAAAGGCAACAAATGAAATGTATAACATTTTATTTATTTTTCTTTCTTTTCTAATTTTATGTTCAAAATGTTTTGGGCATTTTGCAGACATATTGTAAGTTTACAGTACAAAGCACTCTCAAAAAGAAGCACAGACTGCACATTTCTTTAAAACAACCGCTCGAGTATTCTCACCAGAGGAGAATACGTCATCATTCCGGGAATTGAGACTACACTTATCCTTCAACTGTCCCTTATTTGCTGGTTTCGGAGGTGAGAAGTCGCGTCATCCTGTCCCACAACATCACGCGTATGAAAAGAAACGTATATTGATAGAATAATGAAAGAAATCGGGATCGATGATATAAATTGCACTTTCGGTCTGACACATCGCATTCCAGTCAAACGTTAGTCATCGAAAAAGCCTGCTGGTTTCTCTGTATAGATGTAATTATATACACACACACTTATCTTATGAGTGCTGTAGTAGGCTATAAGGAAAGATTGGGTAAGACGCCCCCTGAAGAACAATGTGCATTTACTTTTAAATTGTAACATACAGTATATATATATATATATATATATATATATATATATATATATATATATATATATATATATATATACACACACACACACACACACATACAGATTAGCCACATCATTAAAACCACCTGCCTAATATCAGGTAGGTCCCCCTCGTGTCACCAAAATAGCTCTGACCCGTTGAGGCATGAATTCCAAGTGACCTCTGAAGGTGTCCTATGGTATCCGGCACCAAGACATTAGCAGCAGATCCTTTAAATCCTATAAGTTGCGAGGTGGGACCTCCATGGATCGGAATTGTTGGTCCAGAACATACCATAGATGCTCAATCGGACTGAGATCTGGGGCATTTGGAGGCCAATCAACACCTTGAACTCTTTGTCCTGTTTCTCAAACCATTCCTGAACAATTTTTGCAGTGTGGCAGGGTGCATTATCCTGCTGAAAGCGGCCACTGCCATCAGGGAATGCTGTTGCCATGAAGGGGTGTACGTGGTCTGCAACACTCTTTAGGAAGGTGGTATGTGTCGAAGTAACATCCACATGAATGCCAGGACCTAGCAACATTGCCCAGAGCATCACACTGCCTCCAGCAGCCTGCCTTCTTCCGATAGTGCATCCTGCTGCCATCTCTTCCCCAGGTAAACAACGCACACACACCCGGCTGTCCACATGATCTAAAAGAAAATGTGATTCATCAGACCAGGCCACCTTCTTTCATTGCTCCATGGTCTGGTTCTGACGCTCACATAACCATTGTAGGCACTTTCAGCAGTGGACAAGGGTCAGCATGGGCACTCTGCATTCTGACACCTTTCTTTCACGGCCAGCATTAAGTTTTTCAGCAGTTTGTGCTGCAGTAGCTCTTCTGTGGAATCAGACCAGACAAGCTAGCCTTTACTCCCCATATGCATCAATGAGCCAGTTGTCCTCCCTTGGACCACTTTTGGTAGGTACTAACCACTGCTGGAACCACACACTTACATTTATGCATTTGGCAGATGCTTTTATCCAAAGCGACTTACAGTGCCCTGATTACAGGGACAATCCCCCTGGAGCAACCTGGAGTTAAGTGCCTTGCTCAAGGACACAATGGTGGTGGCTGTGGGGATTGAACCAACAACCTTCCACTTACCAGTTCAGTGCTTTAGTCCACTACACCACCACCACTCCGCAAGCACCCCACAAGACCTGCCGTTTTTTTAGATGCTCTGACCAAGTTATCTAACCATCACAATTTGGCCCTTGTCAAAGTCGCTCAGATCCTTACACTTGCCCGTTTTTCCTGCTTCCAACACATGAAATTCAAGAACTGACTGTTCACTTGCTGCCTAATTTATTGTCATATTTGTCAGTTTGAACCAGTCTGGCCATTCTCTGTTGACCTCTCTCATCAAAAAGGAATTTCCATCCACAGAACTGCTGCTCACTGGATGTTTTTTTTTTGTTTTTGGCACCATTCTGAATAAATTCTAGAGACTGTTGTGTGGGAAAATCCCAGGAAATCAGCAGTTACAGAAATACTGAAATCAGCCCATCAGGCACTAACAATCATGCCACGGTCCAAATCACTGAGATTAAACTTTTTCTCCATTCTGATGGTTGATGTGAAGATTAACTGAAGCTCCTGACTCATATTTACTTGATTTTATGCACTGCACTGCTGCCACATGATTGGTTGATTAGTTAATCGCATGGGTGATTGCTGGTGCCAGACGGGCTGGTTTGAGTATTTCTGTAACTGCTGATCTCCTGGGATTTTCATGCTCAACATTCTCTAGAATTTACTCAGAATGGTGCCAACAAAGGAAACGCCTTGTTGATGAGAGGTCAACAGAGAATGGCCAGACTGGTTTGAACTTACAAAGTCTATGGTAACTCAGATAACCACTCTGTACAATTGTGGTGTGTAGAGCCTAGCCAATCAGCCTGATGGGGCGCGCGAGGGATAAAGGCGGCTGGGGACGACAGTTCGAGAGAGAGAGAATTGCAGGCAGCTGTACTGTGTGTTTTTGGTTGTGTGTTTAAGTTGTTTATTAAATTATTATTTATATTATTAAGCCGGTTCTCGCCTCCTCCTTTCCACTGAACCCCCTTACATTGGTGCCGAAACAGTGGAAAGGAGGAGGCGAGAACCGGCTTAATAATATAAATAATAATTTAATAAACAACTTAAACAAACACACAACCAAAAACACACAGTACAGCTGCCTGCAATTCTCTCTCTCTCGATCTGTCGTCCCCAACCGCCTTTATCCCTCGAGCGCCCCATCAGGCTGATTGGCTCGGCTCTACATGGTGAGAAATCTCAGAATTCTATTCTGAGATGTGGGTTGGCGCTGTTTTGGCGTCACGAGGGGGACCTACACAATATTAGGCAGGTAGCTTTAATGCTGTGGCTGATCAGTGTATACACACACACACACACACACACACATACACACACACACACACACACACACACACACACACACACAAATATATACAATTAATATACACACTATCGTTCAAAAGTTTGGGGTCACTTGCCTGAAATGTTTCTCATGATCTTAAAAACCTTTGATCTGAAGTCGTATGCTTAAATGTTTGAAATTAGTTTTGTAGACAAAAATATAATTGTGCCAACATATTAATTTATTTAATTACAAAACTAAAATTGTATTTAAAAAAAAAGTTTTTGAAATGGATGACTTGGACCGAATAATTAAGAAAAGCAGCCACTAAGTGCCCAGCATATAGATGGGAACTCCTTCAGTACTGTTTAAAAAGCATCCCAGGGTGATACCTCAAGAAGTTGGTTGAGAAAATGCCAAGAGTAAATTTCTGCAAAATCTAGGCAAAGTGTGGCCACTTTAAAGATGCTAAAATATAACATTGTTTTGATTTATTTTGGATTTTTTAAGTCACAACACAATTCCCATATTTCCATTTTTATTATTCCATAGTTGTGATGACTTTACTATTATTCTAAAATGTAAGTAAGTGTAAGTAAGTAAGTGACTCTAAACTTTTGAACAGTAGTGTATATATATATATACATACAGTACATATACCTGTATATACAGGTATACACCTAAGGTGCTTAATACTCAATCTCAAAAATGTTTCGGTGAAAAGGTATCTGCATTCTTCCATTATATGTGGCAGTTGTTCCTGAGCTTACAAATTTTTACAAACAAAGGTAAATGTAATGGTATTTGTGGGGACAAACCCTTGATGGTTTCCGTGTTTTCCATCTGGTAGACCTCAAAGAGAAATAGAAATGATAGTAGTTCAAGTCGTAGTTCAAGTCTGACAACCGCCTATGTTGTACCTAAGACTGTACAGTTAATGTGGTTCTTTCTTTTGTTTTGTTTTTCTATATTTAAAGGTTAAGTAAGAATTCTGAGTGGGCAGTTGAAAGGTCTATATGACATTACTGTAATATGTTCAAACCACTGTTGTCGTTGGATATAGAATTAATAGAATCTTATTCAACTTGTTTTATATCTTATACAACTCGTTCAATCATTACACAATTTTTATTTTACTGTGTTATAAATTAATTGTTAATATTATTTTTGCTAAGCTGATTTGAAATAGTTTGTCAGCCATATCAATGTATAACAACACTTAAAGTAAGAATTATATGATGAAACAAATATGTAGGTCGTAGATGACTAAGCAGAAGTGGAGCCAAAATAATATGCATAGCATCACGCGCTCAGTATAAAGGCTGACACTACTTTCTCTAATAGTTTATAGTTTCCCTCATACAGAGCCGAAGGGCTCATAGTTATTTATAAAGTCACAGTTAACTCAGTGCTACCTTCACACTGCCCTCACCCTGATACATCCACCAAAGCACAGTGTATATATGTTTACACCGGCTGCGTCCATAGCGACGGATCCCCGCCCATCGCAGACAGGCATAGGAGGAAAGCCGTAGCCAGGATTCCCATCTCCGTCACAGGCCGTGACCTCATTTCTCGAGCCAGGAGGCCTCCTGTGTTTTATTTCTGTCCTATGTGCAAACAGTGTGTGGGGTGAGAGCAAATGGGTGGGAGCAAATACCTAAAGTTCATTCCCCGCTAAACTATGTATGCCTGACGTAATTCATAGGGAAACCTAATTAAAAACACACTCGCAACGTAGTACAATGCAATGAAACACATTTAGCAAGGACTTCCTCTTTGACGTCAGAGCTTGAATGCCATTTATAATATACAGTATACACAATATACTACAGTTACAAAAGTAGTACCATGTTAACCATAATTTCCAGCAAAATAGTTAATACAGTCACAGTATATAATTATCAGGATGTACAGGACTGTAAAGTTCAGCGCATCATTTCAGTAGCCTACATAAAAACACAAATAACTTAAAGATTCTGCCACATTAGTTTAATATGGTTTTACAGTTAATAACTGTATATAATAACAACATAAATACATTATCATTGGCAATATCTGTAATAAATAATGGTATTTTGGTGAAAACTATGGATACCATGGTAAATCTATGTGAAGGGTATATATATATATATATATATATATATATATATACATACAATTGTGCTCAAAAGTTTGCATACCCTTGGAGAATTGGTAATATATGAACCACTTTTAAAGAAAACATGAGTGAGCAGGCAAAACACATTTCTTTTATTTCTTATGGGATTCATATTCAGCTGTAGGTTATAACAGAATGGCACAATCATAAAACAAAACATGGCAACAAAGAAAAAAATGAAATGACCCCTGTTCAAAAGTCTGCATACCCTTAGTTCTTAATACTGTGTATTGCCCCCTTTAGCATCAATGACAGTGCAATCTTTTGTAATAGTTGTCTATGAGGCCCCAAATTCTTGCACGTGGTATAGCTGCCCATTTGTCTTGGCAAAATGCCTCCAGGTCATGCAAAGTCTTTGGTTGTCTTGCATAAACCGCACGTTTGAGATCTCCCCAGAGTGGTTCGATGATATTAAGGTCAGGAGACTGTGATGGCCACTCCAGAACCTTCACCTTTTTCTGCTTTAACCACTGGAGGGTCAACTTGGCCTTGTGCTTAGGGTCATTGTCATGCTGGAAAGTCCAAGAGCGTCCCATGCGCAGCTTTCGTGCAGAAGAATGCAAATTGTCTGCCAGTATTTTCTGATAACATGCTGCATTCATCTTGCCATCAATTTTCACAAGATTCCCTGTGCCTTTAGTGCTCACACACCCCCAAAAAATCAGTGAGCCACCACCATGCTTCACATTGGGGATGGTATTCTTTTCACTATAGGCCTTGTTGACCCCTCTCCAAACATAGCGCTTATGGTTGTGACCATAAAGCTCTATTTTGGTCTTGTCACTCTAAATTACAGTGTGCCAGAAGCTGTCAAGGTGTTGTCGGGCATATTGTAACCGGGCTTTTTTGTGGCATTGGCGCAGTAAAGGCTTCTTTCTGGCAACTCGACCATGCAGCTCAAGTATCGTCGTATTGTGCTCCTTGAAACAACCACACCGTCTTTTTCCAGAGCAGCCTGTATTTCTCCTGAGGTTACCTGTGGGTTTTTCTTTGTATCCTGAACAATTCTTCTGGCAGTTGTGGCTGAAATCTTTCTTGGTCTACCTGACCTTGGCTTGGTATCAAGAGATCCCCGAATTTTCCACTTCTTAATAAGTGATTGAACTGTACTGACTGGCATTTTCAAGGCTTTGGATATCTTTTTATATCCTTTTCCATCTTTATAAAGTTCCATTACCTTGTTACACTGGTCTTTTGATGGTTCTTTTCTGCTCCCCATGGCTCAGTATCTAGCCTGCTCAGTGCATCCATGTGAGAGCTAACAAACTCATTGACTATTTATACACAGACACTAGTTGCAATTTAAAAAGCCACAGGTGTGGGAAATTAAACTTTAATTGCCATTTAAACCTGTGTGTGTCACCTTGTGTGTCTGTAATAAGGCCAAACATTCAAGGGTATGTAAACTTTTGATCAGGGCCATTTGGGTGATTTCTGTTATCATTATGATTTAAAAAGGAGCCAAACAACTATGTGATAATAAATGGCTTCATATGATCACTATCCTTAAATAAAAGACAGTTTTTTTGCATGATCAGTCATATTTTCAAAACCAATGCCAAAATGTCACAATTTCTGCCAGGGTATGCAAACTTTTGAGCACAACTGTATATATATATATATATATATATATATATATATATATATATATATATATATATATATATATATATACTGTATAAATCAGCAGGGGTAGCTATAGGACTATATCCTACTATATTATACAATAATGTCCTAACAGTGATTAGTGTGAGATTAAATACCTAAAGGTCATTTCTCACTTAGGTATTTAGTGTGGATATCTGATGTAGTTCATAAGGGAAAAAAAGTAGACCACACTTGTAATGTAGTAGAATGTAATGAAACACATTTAGCTTGGTCTTCCACATGTCAGTGGTTGGATTCAGTTTATAATAAAAAAATATTAGGGCTGTCGATTTAAATTAATTATATAAAAAAATAACACATTAAAGAAATGAATGCAATTAATCATGCCTATCATATGAGCAGCTTGAAGTACATCTGATTTTACGAGCCGCATCAATAGGTGGCAGCGCACCTCAACAAACCTCACAAGCAGCGCAGGCACAGAATAAGAACCGCTCACTTAAAGGAATAGTTCACCCAAAAATGAAAATTCTCTCATCATTTACTCACCCTCATGCCATCCCAGATGTGTATGACTTTCTTTCTTCTGCAGAACACAAATGAAGATTTTTAGAATAATTTCTCAGCTCTTTTGGTCAGCATAAAAGTAATCCATATGACTCCAGAGGTTAAATCAATATCTTCAGAAGCGATATGATAGGTGTGGGTGAGAAACAGATCACTTTCACATTCCTCATCTTGTGTTTTCTGTTATTCACATTCTTCATTTATACCGCCCCCTACTGGGAAGGGTGAAAATGTTCTAGTAAAAAATGACTTAAATATTGATCTGTTTCTCACCCACACCTATCATATCACTTCTGAAGATATGGATTACAACACTGGAGTCATATGGATTACTTATGCCTTCATGTGCATTTTGGAGTGTCAACATTTTGGCACCCATTCACTTGCATTGTATAGACCTACAGAGCTGAGATATCCTTCTAAAAATCATAATTTGTGTTCTGCAGAAGAAAGAACGTCATACACATAAATGAATACAGGAATCTCGAGATGTGATTTTCAAAGTTTCCACTAGTTTTAACTTGACACAGCATCCTAAAAATTTGCCGTTTTTGAAGCTGAATACCAGTGAGACGCTCCAAACGTGTCTGTCTGAGGCACGCACATGTACAGAGCAACAATTAAAAATAGCACAGACGGAACACAAGAATGCATACTGTGAGAACTGGACACGCTGACGAACTCAATGCAGAACAGATTGCTGTCAACTGCAGGCTTGTTCAATAATATGAGAATAAAACAAACAATAACTAAGTTCTTGAGCCACTTTTTGTATTGTCATCAATGCTTTATTCATCTGCCACAATAATGCAGTTTATTTTAAACTGAATTTCAATTTGTACTATTTATTTATTATAGGCCCTACATATTATATTTACAAATATTTGAATTATTATGCATTATTTATATGAATTATCTTTATTTGGGAGCCTTTCTCAGCAAATAATGATGTATGCGATTAACTGCAATTCATTTGATTAATTAATCGGCATGTCATGTAATTAATTAGATTAAAAATGTTAATCAATTGAAAGCCCTATAAAATATACTATTCTAGCATTTCACAAGTTTACTGGTACATAAAGTTGGGGCAGGCACGGTGGCTCAGTGGTTAGCAATGTCGCCTCACAGCAAGAAGGTCCCGTGTTGAAGTCTCGGCTCAACTGGGCCTTTCTGTGTGGAGTTTGCATGTTCTCCCCGTATTCACGTGGGTTTCCTCCAGGTGCTCCGGTTTCCCCCACAAGTCCAAAAACATGCAGGTTAAGACTCTAAATTGCCCCCAGCCACTGGGGGTTGTGTCAGGAAGGACATCCGGCATTGAACCTGTGCCAAGTCAAATATGTGGATCACGGATGGTCCCTAATGGGAGCAGCTGAAAGAAGAGGACTGGTTTATAAAGTCCTGGATTTGTCCTGGAAGATAAACAGATTTGTCATGCTGTCCATAATGGAAGGGCCTAGCACAGGCTTTAGCGCTGAGATCCCCCACTGATTATACTAACTATGAGTAGGAGCAAATAGCTAAACCATGGAGGCCTCCAACTCATAAGGAAACAAAAGTAGACCACACTTGTAACATAGTACAATGTAATGAAACACTTTTAGCTACAACTTCCTCTTTTGGGGGCACTCGTTTTCCTTTCTTCAGTTCTTGAATTCCATTTATAATGAAACTTCTATATATGGTAAAATATATACTTCCCCTACTATCTGTTTCCTGTAGTACATCCTGCAGATGTGAAAGTAAATTGGTGCACTACGTTTTTTTCCTTTCTCTGACTAAGGAATTTTGTAAGACATTTCTCATACAGACATTCCAGTCAGCATCCGAATTGGCCACTATCTCAGGCAAACCTCATTTTGAGCATTCATTTCCCATTCTTCACAAAGTACCACTTCTTCAATTTGCTGTTAATTCTAAGAAGTGGGTTAATTGGGACCAGTTAGAACAAAATAAAAATGGTTCAAGGAACAAAAACGAAAAACGAAAACGAATAATTTTTTTTTTTAGCAGAATGTAACCGAAAACTGGAACAGTGATTTTCAATTATTCCAGAGTGAAAATATTTTTAAATGCTGGTAACTGGTTATAACCGATTAATTTTGTTCCCATAATTGTTTCATGAAACTAAAGGTCAAAGGGTTTATCACAGTAAATGTTTGGAACTACACCACTTCATGTTGCCCGAAAAAGTGAAACATGTGCTTTGATCCTGAAGGAAACTGCTGCATCACACATTGCTTTGCCTAATTGTCCATTGTGGATGTCACATTCTCTGAATGAAGACCTGTAGAACTATGTATAAATACACGGTTAATCCAGATACAAGGAAAATATTATTAGAGGTAAAAAGGAAATTTCTCAGTTGTTTCCAAGTCTTCACTGAACTATTGTTAGATATGATGCATTAATACAGATTTGATGCTGCTGGGTTTTGACTCAGAAGCAGATCTGTAAATATAATATTGCTTGTTATGATTTCTATGCCGATAAATCCACTACACCGGAAAAAACTTTATTGCATATTTTCACTTATTTTGGTGAGGCAAGTTACTAATTTTGGGCTTGTTTCTCTTGCGAGATCTGGCAACACTGCAATTGGTATTTCACCCACCACTTTGCGCAGAGAACTGTCATTTAAAAAAGAACATTATTAACCGATCTTTTATTTTGTTCTAACCGGTAACCTTTTGGAAAGGAGGCTGTGGAACTTCTGATCCAGAACGAAAAAATCCTGTTTTTGATCAGAACTAACCGAAATGAAAAACATTTTGTTTTTAGTCCCTGACTGGGACAGCAATTACAATCACGTCTTACTGGCATGCAAAATGTGAGAGGCTGTAATTTCTGGTATTTTATTTCAAGCAAGGGAATTGTTCTGAAACAACACAGGCTTGCTCCAAAAAACCACTGCACTTAGTCTTTAAGCGCCACGTCATATTTAAGAAGTCATGTGACTGCCTGTAATGGATCTATCTCAGAGTGATATAAAATTGATACAGTGAGCACAGAGCTTCTTGGAAGGCTCCAGCCAATCAGGTTGCCAAGGTGAGATGACATCATCTGACTGGTCTGTGGTGTGACTACAGAATGCATCATTGCAGCATTGGATTAATAGTTCATGATAATCCCCTGAGATCAGCCAGTTAGAGCGGAGGAGAAAAAGCACGGTCAGGGCATGTCCACAACAATCAATGCAATGCTGGACTTAAGCTTATCACTGTCCTTGCCCTTACCTGTGATATCTAATTAATTGTGTTTTTGTATCAGAATCAAGGTGAGTGCATGTACAATCTATGGATTCAATTTGCTTTCCTCATATGAGCCTATTACAACAGCTTCTGCAATATTAAAATGTGTGTTTAACATCAGGATAAGGATAAGCTTAATCTCAATTTGAAGAACGTTAAACTGGAATTTGTGTTGGATGACCAAAAACCATGATTGAGAGGTCAAAGTTGATATGAAGGCAACTGTAGAATAATAAAATTGAATAAATAAAATAAAGCAAATCTGCATAGATTATTCATCAGCACATAGGTATTGTTTACAGGTCTAACAATGTGTCATGAAACAAACTGATAGAATATTAGCTTTCACAAGCTCATGTGATGATGAGACAAGTGTTTTCAGTCTATGACATCATAATGAGTCAGAGTGTAACAGAGAGGACGACTCTGGAACTGCAGGTAAAGAGGCAGATGACTCATAATCTGGAAACCTGAGGACCAGAAGAACAACAAAAACACCCAGTTCAATCTTTTCCTGATTTTATGACACATACACTGTACAAGAGGAATACATTGAACTTTACTCAGTTTTATATTTTCTGTTTTATTTTAGTTTTGAAAGTGTTTTAATTCATTTCATTTATTATATTTAATTATATGTATTGCCCATATCCATCAAAGACTACATTGAGTGTTGTCATGGCTGTGGCTTTATGCCACAAAGGGAAGTCAAAACTCAAAAGCTTTAAACAATCTCCATGACAAATGTTATATTGCATTTATTCGCGTTTTATACCTGAAAAACATAAGCAATGCATTTTCATATGCTAAGATTTTCTGATTGATGCATACACTGTTAGAGTATACTCCTACAAGCTGTTTAATATTATTTATTTTATTTTTCTACAACGTGTTTGTTCCTGGTCAAAATGACTCCAAACTAAAACAATGTTACTAAAATCAATACCAGTCACATTTCTGAAAAGTGCATGCATACGTGGTCCAACAGACAAATATCGCTTCAATTATATCTGGCTAATGGGTTTTAATTAGATCAGGAGAAGCATATACACCGATCAGCCACGACATTCAAACCACCTGCCTAATATCGTCTAGGTCCCCCGTGTGCCGCCAAAACAGCTCTGACCCGTCGAGGCATGGATGGTTACCAAGCATACCGGGAACACCCCACAAGACCTGTCATTTTGGAGATGCTCTGACCCAGTTGTCTAGCCATCAGAATTTGGCCCTTGTCAAAGTTAAAATTATTTTCTAGGAATGTTATAAGAGCATTTGAACATAAAATAGCTTACAAATGTTTGAGAATTTTGTTCACAACATATTTAAGGAGAATAACTCTAAGAGAGCACTTTAATTCCAGATGTGAACCAGAAATTGCTTAGTCATGCAGTATAAAGTAAACCATCATCAGCAAACAGACTTATGTTATTTACCCTTCTCTTCATGATTACAAGAATATATTTCCCTTATATTACTGGACTTGATGTAAACAGTTTCAGTAAAAATGTCACAGTACACATGTCATGTGAAGGGGAATTTCCTGTTAGCTGGAACACAACAAAGAGCACACTGAGCGCAGAGCGAGTCATGTGACCCAAGGTGCTACACGTGGCATGTGCGCAGTGGAAAACACCCTCCGAATTATTCAGCACTTTTAAGCAGCTTATGCAACAATGAGCCTATTCTTGCTATTTACTTTATATAGCTGTTGTCCAAAAACTGTCATAAGCATGACCAATGCAGTTTCAGCTGTCTAACCTATAATCACATGGAAACAGGTGTTACTTAATAATCTTTGATCTCTTTCTGTACTTGGCAGCTAATCTGTAGGTTTCTGCTGTGGTATTAACCACAAGCTGACCCATGCAACTGACTGAATAGTACATCAATCTGATGTCATTTATTTAGTCTTATTTTAGCAAGATACATAGCACTGTTACTGGTAATTTTACAAGGGATACAGACCTCAGCACCTCTATGTCTCACAGACACTTTCTTATGCAAACCAATTTACAGTAAACGTATTGGACACCGGCTCAGATCCACAAGGTTACACTGCCACTAAAAACCTCCATTTGAAAAAACCCAAATGGCCTGCTTGATCACACATGGTTCTCAGACATTCTGACAAATGGATGACTGTTCCATGATTATGGTAAAGATTTTAACAATATATATTTCTAAGAGATTATAATGATTATACTAGTTCCCATGACTTTCCAGGCCTGGAAATCACAATTTTAAATCTCCCTGGTATTTACAGGTTTCCAAGATTGTTGCAACCCTGATCACATTGGTTTAAAAGAGAGCTTCAAGGTCTTAAAGGGATAGTTCATCCAAAAATGAAAATTCTCTCATCATTTACTCACACTCATGCCATCCCAGATGTGTATATGACTTTCTTTCTTCTGCAGAACATGAATTATGATTTTTAGAAAAATATTTCAGCTCTGTAGGTCCATACAATGCAAGTGAATGGGTGCCAATTTTTGATGCTCCAAAAAGCACATATAGCTGTCCTAAAAGTATTCCGTAAATCTCCAGTGTTTTAAACCATATCTTCAGAAGTTAAATGATAGGTGTGGGTAAGAAACAGATAAATATTTAAGTCCTTTTTTGCTATAAATTATTTTCTCCGCACAGTAGGGAGTCTAATGGATTACTTTTATGGTGACTTTTGGATCGTCAAAATTTTGGCACCCATTCATTTGCATTGTATGTACCAAAACAGCTGAGAAATTGTTCCAGCTGTTCAGAGCATTAGAATTTTGGAGTACAAAATTACCTTTTTTTCACCCATAAAAATTAGGCCTATTTATTTTTGTATTACGATATAAATGAAAGCATATGCACATAATACAGCTATTTTATGTACTTGAAGCACATTTTACATATGTGGAAAAACAGTGAAAAAAAATCCATGATTTAGTGGCTATACTATTCTTCACAATGCCATGATGTGGATGGTTAGTTATTGATAGATTCTTATTTAAAATTTGCATCGCTTTAATATCAATACGCAAGACTGAATTCAAACAAATAATTTAAATTCTGTTAAAGGAATCCGGGTTTAATACAAGTCAAACAACAGCATTTGTGGAATAATGTTGAATACCTCAAATTTATTTTAACTCGTCCTGCCTTTTCTTTAAAAAAGTGAGGCACTTACAATAGAAGTGAAAGGGGCCAATTTTTGAAGGGTTTAAAAGGCAGATATCTGAAGTTTATAATTTCATAAAAGCAGTTACATTACTTTTTCTGTTAAAACTTGTGTATTTTTTTTAGCTGTTGTTTAAATTGACATTTTAGTGGGAATACAAGGTTTATGGCATGGTTTTTAGGGCAGATACAGAAGTTTCGTAAAACTGTAATGTCTTATGCAAGAGCAGTCTCCCATCATATGCTTTCCTCATGTTCAGACTTCATACTTTCTCTGAATTTTCTGTTAGATATTACTTCATTCTTCCTGTTTTAAATTTTTGTGCTCTCACTGGTCAGGATGTTTACTGTTAGAACAACATGATGTGGATTGTTGTTCAGTTGCTGTGGGCAAAACTTATAGATATATGCTGCCCTCTAGTGGAATTTGTGAGAGTTTATTTAAACGGGAGAGGAGATCAATTATAAATGATCCTAGGTAACAGTCTAGAATGTTTCTTTAGCTGTAAGACAGCAGTCTGAATGGTGAAAAGTCAAAGACACAAAAATGCAAAACACAACATAAAGTCTATTTTCTAATCAAATTATGTGGTATCTTAATGAATAGTTTCTATAGAATAGTTTCTATTCATATATTTTTAATGAACATTGACATTCACAGGTCACCTTACAAAAGGAGTAGCATATTCATACTACATCCAAAGAGTCTGCAAAAAAAAAAAAAAAAGAAAAAGACATAAATAAAATCAACCAACAATCTCTTCGGAGAATGATCCCAAATCAAAGTCAATTCAAATGAAAACGATTCCCCATTAGTAGTGCTATTAAGGAGACGTAAAGGTGTATTGCGTCTTGTAACAGTAGCAGTGGGTGCAAAACATCATGCATTTATGTTGTTCGAGAGGTGGACATAACTGTGTTTTGGTCCAGTGGAGGGTGTTCAAGGGCTGCAACATCAGATTCAAAGATTGAATCCACCTTTTTCCTGAGGGTCTTACTGGGAAATAGAATGTGGGTGGGACTTCCGCCGGAAGTTGTTCTACAGCATTCCCTAGCTCTGGCTGCAGTCATTTTAAGACCCTGTTTACAGCTGGTAATAAGACACGTTTCAAATGATCCAATCGCAAATGGTCAGTGCTAAATATAGTTGTAAACGAGGTGCAAAATGTTTTGTGATTAGATCACAAAAAACACATACAGAGGTAGTCAAAAAACACATCGCATTTGAGGTTTAAAATGCAGTCCTGCTGCGTCCCGGACAGCAGCAAAGCACCACCTCTCACCAGTCAATCGCTCACCGAACAAATGTTTAAACTTATGTGTGTAAGTATGCTGCAACAACAGCTGTGTTTACTTGACAACGGAAGTAATGCCCATATTTCTCGCTAAGCATCACGGGACGTAGGAAAAAGGTGGATACATAAAATGTCCACAATAAACACTCCTTCTACAGCTTCTTTCCTTTGAAGTCCATATTGTAGGTGTGAATGCATGGATAATCATTCCAATATAAACTTTTACCGTTTGCCGTATGTGACAGTTATATGAGATTAAGCTAAATTTATTAAAAACATAACATGTACTACATTTCATTATAGCCTTTAAAAACCTTGACATGCCTGGGACATTATTGACAGTTATTTGCAAATATCCAGTTTTGTTAGGAGGTCTCGACAGACAGCTAGTAGATCACGAGAAGCTACCCTATACTGAAGGTCTACTAAACAGTGGATGTAAACTCCATATTACACACTTGTCTCTCAGCTCAGCAGTGAGTTCCTTTCCCCAGGTCGATTTTAGAACAGGGTATGTGAAGAGAGGAATTCTGTGCTGACGAGTCTCTGTTTGAAGTGGATCTGTAGAGTTCCATTTTTTGCACAAGTCCATGTCTTGCTAAATTCTGTGTTTACTTCTGAAGTTCTTGGGGGGTGCTAAACGTTTCATATACATTGGCGGCAAACTCCTTCACCTGGTCTATCATCAAAAGATCCTATAAAAAGAAAGCAAGCATTGGTCTTTACTGACCTACAAAGGCAGAACATATTAACTACACACTTTGTTATATTTTCTTCCAGACAAGTTGACAGAAATTGGGTCTCTTATGGGCTGTTCACAACAAAAGTGTTTTTGCATCTGTCTGCACTTAAAAAGTTATTCTATGTAAACATGCTAGGCGGATGTTTTTTTACCATATTGTCACATCTCGCTGTTTTCAGCATCTTGAGCATGAGTGCCGCATCTTTTAAAACGTTGTCTCAAGTAAGGGATAGTTTAGAGCAAATGCGTTATTGCACTAAAAAAGCTCAAAGTAGCACAATGAACAGAACAGAATGCAGTTGTCTCGAGATGCGTTTTTTAAGTTTTCTTTTTAACTTGACACAGCTTTTAGAAAAGACACAAAACAAGGCCAAGTCGTGGCCAAAAAGTTATGAAAAGGCTTTTTTTTCACATTAAAGGAATAGTTCACCCAAAAATGAAAATTCTCTCATTATTCACTTACCCAGATGCCACCACAGATGTGCATGACTGTCTTTCTTCAGCAGAACACAAATTAAGATTTTTAGGAAAATGTTGAAGTTCTGCAGGTCCATATAATGGAAGTAAACAGGTGCCATCAGACTGCTGGCTGTTTGATGTTCCAAAAGGCATATTTAAGCATGATAAAAGTAATCCACACGACTTCAGTCGATCAAATAATGTCTTCTGAAGCAAATAGTTAGGTTGGTGTAAGAAACAAATCGATAATTAAAACTTTTTTTAACTTTAACAAAATCTCTTCCTGCCAGCAGTCGATGCATCAGTGACGTAAGCACTATGGCGCATTCCTGCGAGAAGTCGGAAGTGCACACTTTGTATACAACAGAGGAATGAACGTCATGCGAGAGTTAGTTCATTTCAAACAGCAAAACAGCGCTGACCGGAAGCAACGATTTAAAGTTACAAACTTTTTAATTATTGATTTGTTTCTTACACCAACCTATCGATTTGCTTCAGAAGACATTAATTGATTGACTGGAGTCGCGTGGATTACTTTTATGCTACCTAAATATGCCTTTTGGACCGTGAAATAGCCAGCAGCCTGATAACACATGCTTACATTATAAGGACCTACAGAGCTTCACCATTTTCCTAAAAAATCTTAATTTGTGTTCTGCTGAAGAAAGACAGTTATACACATCTGGGATGGCATCAAGGTAAGAGAATAATGATAGAATTTTCATTTTTCGGTGAACTATTTCTTTAAGCGTTGCCGTAGTTACTGCGTTTTGCCTTTGTTGCGAGCAGAATGGGCTGCTTTTATACCACATACAAGTCAAAATGAGTCTATCTCTGTCTGTTCGTGCCAACATGTTAAAGGGATGGTTCACCCAAAAATGAAAATTCTCATCATTTACTCACCCTCATGCCATCCCAGAAGTGTATGACTTTCTTCTGCAGAACAAAATTGAAGATTTTTAGAAGAATATCTCAGCTCTTTTGGTCCATACAATGCAAGTGAAAAGTGATCATAACTCCAAAAATCACAAAAAGGAAACATAAAAGTAATCCATATCTTCAGAAGCAATATAATAGGTGTGGGTGAGAAACAGATCAAAATTAAAGTCCTTTTTACTCTAAATCTCCACTTTAACTTTCACTTTCACTTTCAGATGTGAAAGTGAAAGTGGAGATTTAGATTTTAATTTTGATCCATTTCTCACCCATACCTATTACAGTATATCGCTTCTGAAGATATGGATTTTAACACTGGAGTCTTATGGATTGGTATGTTTCCTTTATGTGATTTTCGAGCTTCAATGGTTTGATCACCATTCACTTGCAATGTGAGGACCTACAGAGCTGAGATATTCTTCTAAAAAACTTTGTTTGTGGTATGCTGAAGAAAGAAAGTCATACACATCTAGGATGGCATGAGGGTGAGTAAATGATGAGAGAATTTTCAATTTTGGGTGAACTATCCCTTTAAGGCAGGAGGAAAATACCACTGGTCTCTCACCTGGACAAAATGACTTGGAATTTCACTGCATATTGAATGTATCTGTCCGTTGATGATGGGAATGATTTTGGCTAGTGGGAGGCTTATATGTGACAATCTGGAATAGAAAGACATGATAAACAGTGCTGATCAACTGTACACCACCACAAACACTGTAACTATTTCTTAATTTGGCAAAACCGTAACTGCCCTGGCCTTGGGAGAAGGTGATAAATGATTCACACAGGAAAAACGTTCAGTAGTACTGACATTCTATGTCAGGGGTGTCAAACTCAGTTCCTGGAGGGCCGCAGCCCTGCAGAGTTTAGTTCCAGCCCTGCTCCACAATGCCTCCTTGTAATCTTCAAGCACTCCTGAAGACCTTGATTAGCTGCTTCAGGTGTGTTTAACTAGGGCTGGAGCTAAACTCTGCTGGACTGTGGCCCTCCAGGAACCGAGTTTGACACCCCTGTTCTATGTCATAAACTGAGCATTTTGTCTATCTGAGCAATTTTGATATCTGGATGCTTTTTTTCTTTCTTTCTTTTTTTTTTTTTTTTTTTTTTTTTTTTTTACCAGAGTCAGAAATTAATCAGGACTCTGCCCAAAAATGCAACAGAAAGTGAACAAAACACCCTCATCTAACATTGGATAAGCATTTCATAATATCCTATTCTAGGCCTATCAAGTTATGGGTGTAGTAGAAAAGTAGTAGAAAGAAATGCCAAAAATCAACTCCAGGGGGCAAATATTGCCTCTTAATTAAAAAGTTAATTTCCAACATTGTTCTTTTCAGTAGTTCATTGACTTCTTTATTGACTGGACATAGTTAATACCTGGACGATTGTGATGACATACTGTAATTTATTATTATTTAGATTTATCTGCAATTGAACCGAGGAGCATTTTCATTTTACAACTTATCAAATAAATAACATGCATGTTGTGGACTTTTTAGAAAACAGATTTGTTAGATTGTCTCTACAGACTGGAGTTTATAAATTGTAAGGTCAAAATCTTTCCCTGTAACTCAAATGCATGGCTAGAAGTGGTTATAAACAGAATTGTCACTGTGAAGTGCAGCATGTATTCAGCACATATCCCAAATACATATCTCCCTGAATATGATTAACACATGTACACTGACCTATCGGGTGAGCTGCATGGGGTGGAGTCTACTTGAATATAATTAACGCATGTACACTGACCTATCGGGTGAGCTGCATGGGGTGGAGTCTCTCTGAATATAATTAACGCATGTACACTGACCTATCGGGTGAGCTGCATGGGGTGGAGTCTCCTTGAATATAATTAACGCATGTACACTGACCTATCGGGTGAGCTGCATGGGGTGGAGTCTACTTGAATATAATTAACGCGTGTACACTGACCTATCCGGTGAGGTGCAGGGGGTGGAGTCTCCCTGTGGGGGCCGGAAGAACTCTGCCATGTTGTCAAGGAATCGGATGAAGCCTCGATTCAAACATGTACAAAGTACAGTATTGAAGTCTGGACTGAAAATAAAAAAAATAAAAAATAGAAATAATTAGTGCCCATCAACAGTCATGAATTGACAGTGCTCACTGATGTCCAAATGTGCTGGAATTGCCTGTCAGGCTACTGATTCCTACCAATGTATTCCCATTGCTTAATTTCATCCTCATGTCATAAATGACATTCACAAAGTACAGAATTTAATTTAGACCAATCAGCACACTCAAGACATTAAATCCTGAGGCACCTGCAATGAGTGAAGCTGACGCACTCTTTAAGGTAGTTGAGACTGCCTCAGTGAACACCACCTTCCAGTGGTTGTTGAAAACATGCCATCTTTAGACTTTTTTTAAAATTACATTTACATTGTTATGACTGTAGATATAAACCCATAAAATATGAGCTTTATGACCATAAGACTCCTTGATTGTATGGTTTCCCTTACCTTTCAAGCATGTCTCTGGTTTCATTGAGTAGCTTTATTGTTGTGACATCATTCTCTGTGAGACCACAGGCCTAGCACAAAACAAACAAACAAACAAACAAATCAATATATACAGGTTTGCAATATCACTGCACTTCCATTAGCTAGCTCAACAAGAACATTTACAATCTACTGACTTACCTGTGATGCTAATGTGTTCTCTTCATCAGGCATCATGTACCAGGAAAGTGTTTTGTGTTTAGAGGAAGCACACCCCTCCTCCACCAACTGTCTGATCTGAGCTAGCTGTTGCTCCAACTCTTGCAGAGACAAACTCTGTTTCAGAGACACCCTAAGGAGATGGAGACAGTAGTTAGCACTGAATATACAGGATGGCTGGCACAGCACAATTAGCTGCAACAGCATATACAATACAATAGCATGGATCCATAGAATGGATTAAATAACATTAATCATCCATTCATCACTCAACATACGGCCCAAAAACTTCCTGGACAGCTTTCTTCACCACAGTTATCAGTTCAATAAGCCCTGAAAAGACAGAAAAGCGGCACATCAAAACCATAGGAGATAAAAACCTTTCTAATGGTCTCACTTCAGACAGGATTAAACTCTAATAGAGATTAGACATGCAGATTTGAAATTGTGCTGACCTTCTCCAAGCAAGTGTTGAATACTTGACAGATACTGTTGCTGAACATCAGGAGGGGCCAAGGGTTTCTAAAGAAGGTATAAGAGTGGTAAAATTAAATCATCTTAATTTAAGCAACAAGGTATATTGAGAATGTGATCACAGAGAAAGGGCATTGTTAGGCACAATGCGCAGCATCCCTTTCACAATATATTATGTCCTCGAGTGCCTACTTGTTTATATAAAATGGTTACCGCATAATATTTTTTTAAAATTAAGACGTTGTTTATTAAGGCAATTAACTGTTCAAGTGCCATCCTTCCACTAGATGATATAATCCCAGACATAACAGAATGCTTCGCTCAACAAAAATCACCATTAGCAAAGCTGGAATTCTGTATTGACCAATCCCAGGACTGGAGCTATTCATTTTATAATTGCCTTTAACCCTTGTGCTGTCTTTAATTTTTTTTTACTTAATTTGGTGTTCCTGGTCAAAAATGAGCGGTCTATTAAAAATTGCTTATAAATATCTCATTATGCTATATTATCACCAACTATTGGATTAGATCTTTTTGTCAACTTGTTTTCTTTCAATTACGACAGGTTTTGTATTTCTTTTTGGAACTCATTGATCACAGGCCTCACTGACCCGAGTTTATGCACCTCATTTTTGAGTGAAAAAAAATATTCTTTATGGGTTATTTTTACTAAATTAAATACCATAAGAAAAAATTCTGTGCTATTAAAATTACACACCATTTTGTTTAAATGTTTCACAAGGAATTTTGTTTTGAATCACTTTTATTTTGTAAACAAAATGGCACAAAGTCACACTTGTGGTATTCCTGGTCAAAAATTACTGGCCACTGAAAACGAATGAGGAAGATCACAAAAAACAAGATTTTTATTTTGAAATGAACCAGGGCAAGTGGTCTAGTGTCATGATCAAGGATGTGATCAAGAGCCTCATGCACAGAGAACTGCTTGGCCATTGTGCTGCCACAAAGTGAATGATGAGCAAGGCCCTATGAGGCTTTATATACCTTAGCTGTGGGAAAGCTTCTGTATATTAGTAAACATTAGCCGCATTTCCACTATTGGGCCAAATGAGGGCGTGCTAGGGTGTGCCAGGGCCAGCTGCATTCCCACCGTCACTTCAGCGTGACTCCTCTGAGCTTTCTCGGGGCCTTTGGCCTGCCAGTTACCCTTGGGCCAAACAAGTCCAACCGGTGATTGAGGTGGGTACAATGTCAAATGCGGAGTTTCGTCGAACTTGTCAGGATATGTATCCAGTGCACAACGGTACAGGTTCGGGAACAAAATAAATTTAAAAAACAATGCGGGCACAGTACAAATCTGTTAAAACACACAATGGACAAAGCGGTGCCCAAATAAATGACTTTCCATGGTTCGGTGAACTTTCACAGGCAGTGTGCTGGGACATCGTCCTGCTGTTAGTGGAGAGACCACTAGGGACATCATGGCAGTTACAGTCGATGAGTTATCACTAATTTATCTTGCTAGCTAGCTTAGGTTTACATTCAGTATAAACTCGATAATCTAGATAACTAGCTAAAATGATACCTCAGCTTGACCTTCCCTTTTGCTTGTGAAATGGGTGAGGTGTGTGACGTTGGCACCAGCTATTGGCCCCGGCTGGCCAGTTGATAGCCCTGGTTCGCACTGGCCCGATAGTGGAAAAACGGATGCTTCTTTGTGAAGGCATGAAAATTCCAAAACACATTGTCATAATATTTTGTCTGAAAGGTGTGATGAAAGAAAGATCATAAAAGAAAGATTCTATTGGAGAGGGGTCACTGTGGGGCAAAGAAAGTTCAGGTGCTTGTGTGTGTGTGATAATGTTGGATGGATAAATAGATGTTGGATAAGGTTCAGGGTAGGATAAAGTTCCTCTGTGAAAAAGAAAGCATGTAATACTCAAGTGTGTGTGTGTGTGTGTGTGTGTTTATGTTGGATGGATGTTGGATGCAGTTCAGGGTAGGATAAAGTTCATCTCTGTGGAAAAGCATGTAATACTCATGTTATAGAGTTTGTGATTGTACGTGTGCATGTGTGTTCGCGCACGTGTGTATGTGCGCGTGCACAGGTCCGAGGCCTTTTTGTTTGCAAGCACACATGCACATTCAGTATGTGCTCATCTAATGGATGAACATGCTCCTAAACACCCAATATTTCTCTTATTTTTTTATCTCCCCCATTCATTTTCAATGGCCGGTCATTTTTGATTGGGAACACTACAAGTGTGTCTTTGTGCCATTTTGCACAAAATAAAAGCATTTCAAAACAAACTTCTTGTTTAAACATTAAAGCACATTAGTGTGATAAATAAAAAAATAAAAAAATAAATAAAAATTAGCAATTTTACATTTTGATACCCTGTGTGCACAAAGTCAAATGTATGTTGAAGTTTTAGTCCAATAGGATAACATTAACTAGCATTTTCAGGCAAAAGAAAATCCTCTTTGGGTTAAAATGACTGGAAGACAGCATGAGGGTTAAAACACACAGCAGTGAAATTACCGTTCCATTTTTCATCACTGAGTTGTCCAGGTAGAGGTAGCCACCAATTATGTTGAGCTGAACTCGGAGTAACACCACCAACAGGCAAGTGCTGTAAACCGCCACAATGCTGCGGGTAAAACCTGTGGGAAAAAACTATTTTTAGAACATGAATAGATGGGACTTTGATTAATGCATTAGGTCTGGACTAATACAACATAGAAACCCTTTGAACTTACTAATTATCTTCAGATCCTCCCAGATTTCAAGCTTATTGGCTGGCCTGTGTGGGGAAACATGGATTCAGGCGTATTGCCATATTCTTTTAATTTATGATGTAGATAATCATCTATAATTCACATGAATGACTCACTTTGTCTTCAGCAAAGAGGTGAGGCTCTCCGAGTTCAAATGATGTAGGATTGCCTCTCTTAGAGTGGGAAGCATTGATAACACTACAAATAAAGACAGGTTAAAAAAAAAAAAAAAAAGACTTTTCTCCAGTTTCATTGAACTTTAATAACTTATCATGTCCTTTTTACCTGTCATGTTACATGTCCTCTGGTTACTTTCAAAATGAAACTGTCTCCGCGCTTGAGCGATGTATTCTGCTGCCTCTCGCTCTTGTAACTCCTGAATTTTTCTCTGTGCATATTTACCAAGTAGATACACACCTGGGATTTAAGTTTGGTTATACATTACATCATACAGTAAAATAGTGATTAAAAGATACAAGTTGACATCAAGAGGACCTTTGCTAGATCTATTGAGTGATATGAGATCTTTCTATTGCCTGAAGTTACAAGGGTAAAGTCCAAATTGAACTCTGCCTTCATCAACATTGTGCCAATAATAAAACTAGGTGACAGGTGAACTGAGATAGAAAAACAAATGTGGAAAAGAGAATGCTTGGGAATATTATGATAACATGGTACATACAGTTGCTTATAATAGTTACAAACATTTAAAAAACAGATACTTAATGAATATGTCTGTTAATAATCTCAGAACTACAAAGCATGCAGGTGAGCTAGCCCACGTTACCTCCAACAAAAACACCCGTAAAGATGAATTTCCTCTTATGGCGTTTGATAAAATTCCAAGTAGAACTCAACATTTTTAAAGACTACTTACAAGCCAAAATGAGAAAACTAGATTTAAGAGCTTATTTAGACGTAAAACACTAGCTAGAACAATGCAACATGGCAATAAGTTCTCATGTTAGCGGCAGCCAGGCGAACTACAGATCACCGATTGAGTCGATAAATCGATTGCACAGTAATCGCTCCATCCGCCTTGAATGGTTACGGTCCCTATTCAACACATGCAAGTGCAACACATACTTCGTTCCTGTTATTTGCTACGATGGTAAATTTGTACATTATCGCAACGCTTTGGCTTTTAGACTTTTAATAAGGATGCAAGCAGTGGGGAAATTTACTCCGAAAAGAGTGATTTTCTGCAGCCATCTGATAGTGAGATAAAATTGAGAAAAGGCTTTTGACAGAGTAATGCCATGATGGTTCCAGTTTCTTTTTATTTTAAGTTTTGTTTAGTTTTTCTCTTACTAACATTTATAGAAGGTTACTGTAAAAGTGGCATATTTACTATGACAGTTATTAATTAAACTGTAAAGCCATAATAAATTAACAAGGGATCTCTTTCAAATAGCCAAAATAAGAATTTCAGAATTAATTTTTATTTTTTATTTTTTTTTTTTACTTTGGGTATATATTGCAACAATAACTGTAGTTGCTATGGTATTTTGGTAACCTTTGTGCAGTTTTGTAACAGATTTTGGGTTGTTTTGAGAAAATATGAAAAATTTTCATTATTTTATTAAGGCAATAGAAGCCCTTGAGAATGGAGAGGTTCCAGTTGGCTGTCTGATGGTTTACAACAATGAGATTACTGAAAAAGGAAGAAATGAGGTGAATGAAACAAAAAATTTAAGTACTTGTGCTTAATTTACATATTTGATGGTTATTCCATTTATTACGGTTAGTAACATTTTGTTAGCCCATCATCATACTTGCGTTAATCCTATTAAAACCCCATGCACCACTTAAAGCCTCAAATGATAATTAGTAGCGACCTCATGACTTCGTCTGCTTTGCCCAAGGCTACTCGGCATGCAGAAATGGTGGCACTGGATCAAGTGCTCGACTGGTGCCGTTTCAGAGAAAAGGACCCAAAGGAGGTATGTAAACGTGTTGGTGGAGCCATGTATCATGTGTGCGGCTGCCCTGCGCCTGTTACGGGTCCTCAAAACTGGGTTATGGCAACTTAAATGTTTAAAAAAGCTGGTTCTAGTTTAGTGAAGTTTGTATTTAGATCTTTGCCGTTGTCTCTTCCCAGTAAACGAGAACAATCTTTTTTTTTTTTTTAAATGTTATCCCCTTTTCTCCCCAGTTTGGCATGTCCAATTCCCACTACTTACTAGGTCCTTGTGGTGGCGTGGTTACTCACCTCAATCCGGGTGGCGGAGGACAAGTCTCACTTGCCTCCGCTTCTGAGACAGTCAATCCATGCATCTTATCACGTGGCTCATTGTGCATGACACCGCGGAGACTCCGCATGTGGAGGCTCATGCTACTCTCCGCGATCCACACACAACTTTCCACACACCCCACTGAGAGCAAGAACCACTAATCATGACCATGAGGAGGTTACCCCATGTGACTCTACCTTCCCTAGCAACCGGGCCAATTTTGGTTGCTTAGGAGACCTGACTGGAGTCACTCAGCACACCCTAAATGAGAACAATCTTAAGCAAAAGGAAAATGTTCTGAAGTACTTGCAATTACAAGAGTAATATTCTTACAGTACTTGTGCATGCATCTGAATGAGAAAACAACCTTAACTGGTAGACAGACATACCTCTTGTTGTATATGGGTGAAAGAATGAGCGGTTCAGAGGCTGTGGCTCAGTCCTGGACATCTCATCAGATCATTTACCACACACTGGGATGTCATTTAAGGTAAAAGAATTCCTGCCAGTGTGGCTTGAGTACTTTCCTAGTAAAAACTGCCACGGTGTTGCCTGGTGTTCAGACCAGACCACACTGAGTATTTTTAGTGTAGTACATGCTTATTTGCTCATTACAGTACATCTCGGGCTGTAGAGCAGAAGAGGTGGTTGAAATTCTCAAGACATTTTATAAGCAGGAAAATCCAAATGGTAAGGGAAATCTTATTATTGTATACATGCATGCTTCTGGACTGAATTCCCATTAATATATTCATTGTAATATTTCTGATACTGATAATTATCTCCTGTTTGTTAGCTCCCAAACCTAAAGCAAGGAGAGATTCAATTAGTCCACCAGGTGGCGCTATAGTCATTCAGCTAAAACAAGGACCACAAGATGAGGACAGAGGAACAAATAACTCCTTTAAGCTGAAATGGTAAAATAACCTTTTTGTTTTGGCTTCTTTTCAAATAATCTGAACCTTCATACTTTTACAAGCCCTTGCAAAGGCTTCTGAGTTTGGCATCTTTCTGAGATCTTTAAATTGATTTACAGCTATTTGAGGAACCTTGAGGAACCAGTGATCACATTACCTCATTAGCTGGACCACATCGCTTGTAAACCTGACTTCAGGCCTCCTCTTCTTTGTGGCTTTCCTAAGCATCTGGAAGTTGTGTGTTGTTTGTTAACAGCCTGTTGAGGCGATATACTGGGTCTGTTCTGTGTTAAATCACAGGTTCTTCTCCAGCTCTTGATTTCCCTGTGTCCTTATATAACCAAGAACACTGGTTCTGAACCCTCAGTGATCTCAATCCTGGGCTCACCATAGCAAATGCAGGGGCAGACGCAAGAAGAGTTTCCACTACCTCATAGCAAGAGACTTTCATTTGAAGGCCATAACTTTGATACACCTGTGTTGAATTTTCATATCTTCAGTTTGTAAACCCATGTAACTTTCAGAAACACTTAAATGCACTCAGGATGTCCTCATAAGCACTCTTCCACTTGTGAAAGAATTAATGTCATGCTGTGTTTATGGTTATTAAAGTATAATGTAGCTCTCATGAACAGTACCATAATGGTCTCTAAAGCCCACATTATAAAATTGATATGTAATGTGTTATTAGTGGCTAGAAGTGCTTTTTTTTTTTTTGCGGGTGTACGTATGAAAGAGAAATCAAGCGGTTTTGGAAGTAGACATGAGGTGTCTGGGACGTTTAGATCTGTCATTTTTCAAGGCCTGTCTTCTTACATAGTTACGGGTTCTGCCGGCCATATCATATGTTTGAAAAATATCCTCGGTCAGTCAGATACTGCACTGTTATTGTCATTGTAAGTAGAGAACCCATGTGTTTTATTGTTTTGTGATGAATGATCAGACATTGAGTGCTCACAGCTGGCTTTTTAAATATGAACGTACTGTCTTGACTTTGAAATTACAGGAACTGTCATGAATAAATAAAACAATAAAATCATAATTTAGACTCGTTGTGTAAGTATTACGATCTTAGTAACCTATTCAAAACAGCAAGCTACTGGTCCCAGACCTGGTCTGGCATTTAAAAGGTGCTATGCCCTGGCAGAGTTACGCCATGAGTCAGTGCGAATAAAAACATTGTACAACAAGCTGCACCCACCTACACTGTGCCTGTTCAGATTGAGTGAGAGCAGTATTTCGTCTCTAATTCTTTATCCATAGACAATATTTCATTCAGCTTTTAATAGAGCAAATAAAAGTTTCAAATTTATTTGAAGTAGTGTGTTTCATAATAGTTTTTACAGCATTAATATATTATCAGAGGTGACAAATTAGAGACTTGTTCAAGTCCACAGTGCACTTGGAAAAGGATGTTGAGATTCACAAGGAACAGACACAAAGAAATGAATTCTTCTGCTTTTATCCTACAGATATTTATTTTTAAACCTGAGGTGTAATTTAAAATTTAAAATGTTTGAATTGTGCTACTGAAGCAAGTTCTGTTCTGTCCTTAATTCACACCTTCCTCCACCGACAGATTAAAATGAACTAAAATGAACATAACAGTGTGATCCAAAGCCTAAACAGGACCAGATCAGGTGACGTTCAGTAATTTATAGATTTCATCATTTTCTTGTGGAATCCAGACCTTACACTTATAGGGATAGTTAAAAATCCTGTCTGTATTTACTCACCATACTGTTGGTCTAAACCATTACGACTTTGTTTCTTCTGTGGAACACAAAAAGAGATGCAGAATGTCCATTGAATGGAAAAGAATGAGAATGGTGACCATAGACAGAACAGCTTGAATATAACTGTAATATTCTTCTAATATATTTATTATTTTGTCACAGTATCTCTAGATATTTTTGTGTTCCATGGAATAAAGAAATTCATATGGGTTCGGAACAACATGAGGGTGAGTAAATGAAGACAGAATTCCTTAAAAATTGTAGTTCATGCATCCTGCACACAGTCCTTCAGATGCATATGCAGTACTAAAATTTACTTTTACTGACCTTGTTTACAGCTTTATTTTTATTTTTTTTGTGTAAAGTCAGTTTTTTTTAAGTTCACGTTAATTGACCTTAGGGAACCGTGCAGTTTGGCACTTTTGCATGCAGGAGAGGCAGTGTTAATGACAAGACTAAGAAGTGTCGGTCTGAAATTAACACTCTGAGAGAATTTAAACACACTTTCCCTCTCTCTCTGCACACAGAAACATCACACTTCCCTTCAAACACACAGCGCCTAGACTAAATTGTCAACAAGAGTGTTGTCAAGCAGAACTCTCTGAATTTTATTTTAAGCCCAGGGTTTTCAACCAGGGGTCTGTAATGGTACTGCAGGGGCTCTGCAGAGAAGATATATAAAACACAGAACATAGGAAAAATATAGAAAAATTGTCATGATATTTGAAGTATTTGAAACAACATTAATGATCTTCTAAGCAATAATGTTAATACTTTTTTTAATGAAAGATTTTATCAAATGTTTTTGAGAAAATATTGCTTTCTTTTTTTTATTTTGGGAGCCCCAAATTTTGCCTGAGTCTGTAAACCCCTGTGTTAGGGAAATATTTATAAGTGATCAATCTGCCTCTGATGCTGGAGCTATTCTGCATTTATGTCTTGATTCATTAGAGAATTAAAAATGATGCGTGATAGTGTGTGTGTGTGTGTGTGCGTGTGTGTGTGTGTGAACAAATATAAAACAAGAGAGGAGAGCATTTTGACAGTTTCGTTTGAGAATTTAGATGTGATAATACAAGTTTTCTCAGTTCCACTACCCTGAGGGGTTTTGCTCTACTGCTACATCTACTGCTTTTTTTTCTTTTGTAATTTAGCATTTCATTATTCTGTTATGATGAATTAGTTTTTTGACTGTTCAGGATATACATTTTTGGATTTTAGACTGAAAACATAAGGGCATGAGTTTAAACCATTAGCACATAAAAACAATTCTACCATCATTTACTTATCCTCATGTTGTTTCAAATATGTAAGACTTACTTTCTTCGTTAGATCTTTTTAGTGAATTGGTTGATCAGGTTCACAAAACCAGTTTACATGATTCGTTCATTGACCCTGTTTTCACTTGGTATTAAGATGTGTTTTTGGTGATCTGATCACATGTGCTCAGCGCTAAATATAGGTCTAAACGGGGTCTAAAACGTTTTGTGATCGGATCACAAAAACCACATAATGTGGTCAAAAACGCATGTGAACGCATCACATTTGAGGTGGAAACGCTAATCCGTACTGTATGCGTCCGGCAGCAGCGAAGCACCATCCCCCTCACCTGTCAACCAACAGCTGCGCTAAAACAGCAGTTTAAACTTTGCCGGTTACGAGCGGTTTAAATGGAAAAAACAACATCAGATTGGAAAATGTATAAAAGCAGATACACACACAAGCATGAGAACTTCACGGATCTTCCTCAGTGTGTCTGATATCAACATGCAGAGACACTGATGAGAAGCACAGACATCTGCAGCTCAGGTTAATACAGGCAATCCACTAAAATAACAGGCATTTCTTCTCGAAATGTTGCTTTTGTGCTTTTTTTTATTATTTCAGCTGCATCTGGGAGAAATAGAGCAGTTTTTTTTTGTCTTTGTCTTTTATGACTTTGTTGTACCTTTTTTTTTCTCTCTCTTTCACCCAGTTTGGAATGCCCAATTCCCAGTGCGCTTTTAAGTCCTCGTGGCCGCGTAGTGATTCACCTCAGTCTGGATGGCGGAAGATGAATCCCAGTTGCCTCTGCGTCTGAGACCGTCAACCCGCACATCTTATCACGCGGCTTGTTGAGCGCATTGCCACGGAGACATGGCGTGTGTGGAGGCTTCACGGCATCCACTGCGGCATCTGCGCTCAACTCACCACACGCCCTACCGAGAACGAACCACATTATAGTGACCATGAGGAGGTTACCCCATGTGACTCTACCCTCCCTAGCAACCGGGCCAATTTGGTTGCTTAGGAGACCTGGCTGGAGTCACTCAGCACACCCTGGGATTCGAACTAGCGAACTAGCAAACTCCAGGGGTGGTAGCCAGCGTCTTTTACCACTGAGCTACCCAGGCCCCCACTTTGTTGTGCTTTTAATGTCATGCAATAACACACTGACATAGTGATTGATGTATGTCGTCATGAAACAGAGTCCCTCCCCTCCAAATCGGATCACAAGTGGTCACGAGAGATGCATTTAAACGACCAGGTGTAAACAGCGATGTGTCTCACCTGACCACATGTGATCGGATCACCTGAGACGCATCTTAATACCAGGTGTAAACGGGGTCTTAATGATCCGGTCGCAGCGGTTCTTAAGTTAAGAGCTCACTAGAGGGGAAGATTATCAGTGAATAACTTAAATATCGGTCTGTTTTTCACACAAGCCTATAGTATGGCTTCAAAAGACTTGTAATGTAGTAAGTTGTATGGACCACTTTTATGATACTTTAATGGAGCTTTTGCATTCGATTTGAAAGTTTATTGTAATTTCATGGAAAAGAGTGACCAGTACGTTATTCACAGTTTCTCCTTATGTGTTCCATGGAAGAAGAAGGTCATAGGGGTTTGGAACTACATCTGGGTGAGTTAATAATGGCAGAATTTTCATTTTTGGGTGAGCTATCCCTTTAGGCACGGCCTTAACATTTGGATTTGTACGTCACGTCACAAGGTGATTGTTATTCCTCGTTTTCCTCAGGCCTGTGTGTTTGTTTCTTATTAAAAGAATGTCCAGCTCTGCACAAGATAATTGTTATGTTTGGGCAACATCTGTGTCTTAAAAGGCGATGCTGAAAAAGCCAGAGAAAATATAGGACAAACATTTAATCATAAGTACAACAAATTGTCTCTGTAATTGAAAGGCTGACTCTACTTTTCCCACAGAACTGTGCTGTGTCTGTGTTTGCATGATGGCTTTAGTGTAAGCGGAGAAAGAAAATGAGAAGAAAATGGCAAAGTGAAGATTCAAGGTCTCATTTAGCTTTGCCTCTTCTCTGTCTACCTACACATCTTTAAGGAAACAAAAAAGAAAAGAAAAAAACTTTTCTATTTAAGCTTTTTTTTTAATAAAAGAAGAAAGAATGCATCTGTGAAATAACTTAAACCCCCCCAAAAAGCTACATATTCATATGATTTGAAAATTGGAATCCCTTGGAGATAACTTCCCCAAAACCTCCACCAAACAGGAATATGCCAGCTTCTCTTCTGACAGTGCACTTGGATTTCATGCAACATCTGCTTATCTTAAACAAATGTTAAATGGCTTCAGAAAGACCACATGACCACTTCCCAACAGCTTTATCTGAGCAATTTATCTTGTGCTGGTTGTCAGTTGCAATATGCTATTTTAGTGGATAAAAAGGTGCTGCTTATTTGTTTTAAAGGGAAAAAGAATAACAGAATCTCTCATAAATCTTCCCTTAGTAAATAAACAGTACCTGGCATGACATATGTAATGAGATTTGTGATACTGGCTTTGTACACATGATTACAGTATTTGTACAGTAAATAAACAGTGCTCGGACAAAACTTGAGGTATTCTGAAATACTGTAACATTCGTAATATAAATTAAATGCATGAAATTTTCAATTTAATGTTCAAGCCAATACAGGTCTGTGCTTTAATTAATTAAGAGGCAGTAATCAGGATGAGATAAATGTCTCAGAAGACCAAGAGAAAGGGTAAATATGTAATCAGGGTCTTTGATTGTTAACAATCTTGATTATTGGTTTGAACTCCAGATGAATTCCAAAATGATTAGGATTCAAACGAAGAGAGACAAGGCTGGTTACGATCTCATTGCCTTCACAATGGGCTTCAGTTAGATTTAAGCTTGTCTGATTCCAGAGTACCTAAAAAAAAAAAAAAAAAAAGGGATTATATAATTATCTCAGTAGGAATGCACATCTTTTTTTTTTTTGGGCCGATACCGATAACCGATAAATATGACTAATAACTGATAAGATGGATATTTAGGCAACATCACAACATCCCTCCTTTAAAAAAAAAAAGCACAATTCGTGATTACAGTGAGGCACTTATAATGAAAGTAAATGGGGCCAATCCGTAAACATTAAGATACACACTGTTTCAAAATGATAGCTACAAGTAGTAAACAATATACGCGGTAACATGATTTTAGTGATATCAAATTTTACAACTACGTTGCCATGACGATGTAACGCTGTAAACCCTGTAATCCCAGTAAACGACGATTTAATCAGCTTTATAGCTCAAATAATACATGAAGAATAAAAATAAATAAATAAATCTGTAATTAATTTATAAAATAATAAGCTTCAAATTCACTGCTTTAAACCATCCATAAATTGGCCCCATTCACTTCCATTGTAAGGTTTTTTTTTTAAATTAGCAAATTAGGGATGAGTCCAAATTATTTTTTTGTGGTAATTAATATACCTTGAAATATACCTTTAAGAATCAATATCAGGATCTTTTCAATAAAGATCGCTAATAATCGGAAAATCTGTTTTACCCAGCCCTACTAAGGTTCAGTACAACAGCACAACTGCGGGTGTGACTTTCCTTAATATAAAAAGTTAATATTGAGTAACTGACATTTCAGGCACAATATGGCTTGCTATCTTTATGTTTTGCTCCACCAACAAAAATAGTTTTAAAAGCAAGATTAAGCATTGGAATTCTATGTAGCTAAATATCAGCACTCTTGGAATGCCATTGTTCCAATCATGTTAGAGGACCACTAACTGTTAACTTGTTTAATATAAATATTTACTATCTTGCTTTGTTTTTAATACTGCATTCAGACTAAAGCAACAATCTATAACTTTAAGTGACATTAGGCATTAGAACAACTTACAGGATGAGTACCTTTTATTTTGAAACCTTGCATATAAAAAGAGTATAGTCTGCTGTTTGAATTGTGAAAAATAAGCCTTGATATTATGTGCTTTGACCATCAACATAATTAGATTGATTATGAATGCCAATTACAGACAAAAAAAAAAAAAAGCAACAAAAAACAAACAAACAAACAAAAAAAAAAAACAATACCAATATGTTCACTAATATACTGTGCACCCCCAAATATTAGTATTCTGAATGATTTCTTGACTCTGAATATTTTTCCTTCATTATGCAATTAATGTTGGATACTGCAGCAAGATACTAAAAATAATGAGAACAGTAGTCTTGGCAACTGATTATGCATTTCAACAAGCTGTTAGAATCATGAGTCACATTGATCAACAGTGCAATGCATGAATGTCTGAAGTGTTCTAGTTTAGCTGGAGGAGCTATCTGAGATTATGGCTGCCTTGGACATGAGAGCAAGTGCTTGTACTGATGATGAAACAACACAGATCAACTCCATAGGAGAGAGTTTGAGGTGGGAGTGTGTGTACACGTGAGATTGTGTATTTGTATCTGGTGATTTGCAGGACAGTGTCAAGCAGGTGGGAGAAAGCGATGCCTTCGCTGTCTGCTGCTCTCAGACGGCTCACGGGCTCCGTTCCCATCTGCTGTATGCTGCCTTTGGCGGTACTACACCCACGATGCACTGCTCATAGTCTATAGCACTAACAGGTGGAGGAGTGTGCGTGGGTGCATCATGAAGTAAGAAAGGATGTATTTGTACCTGGGTTGTCAACCGGTTACCCTGGCGTGGGTTGGGGAGCAAAAAAAGGGGTTTGTGTATATACATGACAGACAAAGAATTTACATGTATACAATATCTACCCTTTGTCTATAATTTACATTTATAGGTCAATGAAAAATAAGGTTGTCTGATGTGATAATAATGACAAATCTATTAAAAATGTAGTTTAAAACACGTTCATAGGAATAGAATCCACATGTCCATTTTGGTTTCATAAAGTTTTGAAAAATATTTACAGCATTTTATACCCCCCAAAAATTAAAAATTAAACGAATAGTTTACCGCCCAATTCTCTCATCATTTACTCACCCTCAGGCCATCCCAGATGTGTATGACTTTTTCTTCTGCAGACCTAAAATGAAGATTTTTGGAAGAATATCTCTGCTCTGTAGGTCTATACAATGCAAGTAAGTGGTGGCCAGAACTTTGAATCTCCAAAATCCACATAAAGCCAGCATAAAAGAGCTCCATACGACTCCAATGGTTAAATCCATATCTTAAGCAGTGATATAATATGTGTGTGAGAGAAAGATCAATGTTTAAGTCCTGTTTTTTACGATAAATCTCCACTTTCACTTCCACATTCTTCTTCTTTTGTTTTATGGCGATTCACATTCTTCGTGCATATCACCACCTACTAGGCAGGGAGGTGAATTTTATAGTAAAAAAGGACTTAAATATTGATCTGTTTCTCACCACACCTATCATATTGCTTCTGAAGACATGTATTTAACCACTGGAGTCATATGGATTACTTTTAGACTGCATTTATATTCTTTTTGGAGCTTCAAAGTACTGGCCACCATTTACTTGCATTGTATAGATCTACAGATCTGAGATATACTTCTAAAAATCCTCATTTGTGTTCTGCAGAAAACATCTGGGATGGCATGAGTGTGAGTAAATGATGACAGAATTTTTATTTTTGGGTGAACTATTACTTTCATTACATGCCAAGGGGGGTAACCATCAAGTAAAAGGTATTAAAATAGCCTCTATTTCCTTGAACACTGAATAAACATGAGTGTACCCAAAGTAATAATTACTTAATTTAAAAAAGTTTTTTTTCCCACAAATATGAAATTTTGGGTAATGAATATTCTCGAAGTTTTTCGCCTTTTTATAAAAATGTCAAAACATCTGATATTAGAGTTTGTAAATGATGACACAGTTTAAATTTTTCAGTGAGCAAATCCTTTAACTCACTCTTTGAGGAATCCCAAATGTAGTTGTTTAGGATCTCTCCCAAGACGTAGTAGACGTTGATCAGTATCGTGAGGCAGATGAAGAAGAGAACTCTGGCTATCGGCCCAATGTGCTCCAGCAAAGGATATACCCACACCCCTGTCATGCTGTGCACCCAGCACATCTTATGAGAGCAAGAGAGAGAGAAAATCTCTTACCTTTGCACCCATGATCTGTCTAATGTTCTGTCTTCTGTCTGATAAATACACCATTTAAAAAACTGCAGGAAAAATCACCAGACTATCAATGTGTCTACCATTCATGTCTCTGAACCCTAGACACTGCTCTTTTTGTTACGATGTGGTGCTGCTTAAATTCTTTGTGCCAAAGCACAGTCACATGGTCATAATCTACAGCCTGTCAGTGTGTCTGTTTATCTACTCCTGGACTTATAACTTTAGCTTTAGCATCTGATGAATACTAAAGAAGTGACATCTATTTACAGTGACCTCAAAGTATATTGACACATTTGAATACTTAAGTCACACTTAAAATGTTATTGGTTTAGATAAAATATCAAACCAGTTGGCATCTGCAAACAAATGATTCCAAAGCTTTTCTCTCTTTTTTGCCTACGGATCTAATTTGTCTACATTTGGATATGTAAAGTGCTTTGGGAATGAGGGATCACTCTCCCTCTCTCTTGCCATCTCTAGATGGTAATCTTCATGTAAAGCTGCCTGTGGATTTAACAGCTGCAGAGGCAAGTCTTTTTCCTTGTAAATAAATCACTGATTTCCTTGTAATCAGCTTAATTTAGGAAGGGAAATAAGACAGAGAGGTGTGTGCTGATAATCTGATAAATAAGGTGATTTTGACAGACTCCTCCGTGCTGTGTTATACGCAAGACTACATAAATCCTTTGCTGAATATTTTCCAAAGGTGTCCGGAGATACCTCAGGTTAGCTTTTGTCTGCAATATTTTAGCAAATAAATTATCGTCTAGAAAGACATGAGGGAATGATTTGGAGGTCAGGAAGATCAGGTTACCAGATGGAAGTTTAAAATTTTTTTTTTATTGAAAATGTGCTAGAACAATGCATAGTCAATTTCCTCTGATCATGGTACCTACAGGGATTCATTTGAAAATTAACCCAGTGTGATACTTAGCATGATTGTGCTGGAGGGAGACATTTACCATACGACATATCCCACAGCAAATGTGCACACCGCCAAGAGTCCGCAGGACCTGCTGGGATATTGATGGTGTGTTGTTCTCATCTCAATTATGATGAAAGGAAGAACCGTTGTGTGCTGAAAAGGAAAGAAACTGAGTGAAGTTAGTTTCAGAAATCACATTATGGAATAAAAAGCAGAGAAGGCCGAGTTCTTTTTCTTCTGTTTTTTAGCGATTCGCATTTTTCTTGCATATCACCACACTGTAAAAAATGTCCGTAATTTTAACGGTAAAAGACTGTAAAAATGCTACAGTAAAAAAACTTAAATTGGTTAATGAGTAGTTACCGTAAAATATATATATATATATTTTTTTTATATATATTTAAAAAGACAATACTATAGTTTTACGGTAAAATGTTAAATAATTTTCCCATATAATTAACGATAAAAATGTACATTATGTTTAACAAGCGAGTACATGTACTTTTTATGGTAAATTATCGTTAAAATTAGGGTAAAAAACAGTAATCGGCGTTCCCAGAATTCCCTGCGTGACCCGCTACATTTCATTATATTTTATGGGAATAGTTATGTTTCTTCTTATTTTTAATATTAGTTGTGTACATTGGGGTGTTCTGTGTTATATCTGATGTAGTTTAGTTAATGGTTATTGCATAATTTTAATTTCACATGTGTTACCCTGATGGTGTTAAGTGTTTGTGTGAGTGACACTGAGAACTGTCTCTACATGTTTATTGGTCATTGCTTCTGGAAGGGCCACTATTGATGAACTTCATGTCATCATGTGCCCTTCTGTAATTTCTATGGTGATTAACAATACATTATAAAGTGAAAAGCAGATTTTTACAGTTTCAGAGGGTTAATATATTAAGTTTATCATTTAATAATACAAACGATGGTACTGCACCATAAAATATACCATAAAAACAGGTTGTTCTGTAAAGTTGTTTACATTTTTACTGTATTTTTTTACATCATTATTCCGTCAACCAGAGCTGACAGTTGTTTTTTGTAAAAACAACTGGATTTTTTTTTACAGTGTACCTACTGGGCAGGGAGGAGAAAGAAGAAAGGGAGGGATAAAGCAAAAGAAAGAATAAATGAATCATTTCAACAACAGCCCAGTAGGTGGCGATATGCACAAAGATTGAACGTGCATAGTAAGGCTGTTAGAAAGTAGATTTATAGTAAAATAAATAAATAAAAAAAGGACTTAAATATTGATCTGTTTCTCAACAACAGCTATAATATCACTTCAGAAGACACGGATCTATCCACTGGAGTCCACTTTTATGTTGCCTTTATGTGCTTTTTGGAGCTTCAGTGTTCTGACCACCATTAGGCCCTTTACCAATGGCGGTACTAAAGCCCGTTTTAGGTAGGGTACAATGGGGCTAAAGGCTCTGCGGGGTAAAAAGCTCCTTTAATTTTATGTTCTCCCAAAACACTAAATAGCAACAAAAATTACCATTTTCCTCTTCCATGAGATCATTGCGTGTAATGTCTAAAGGTTGATTTTGAGGCAATTTTATCTAATATTTTTTAAAATGTTGTAAAATTATGTAGCTAATGAATATCCTGGATATCATCTCATTTATTTTTAGACAAAATACTTATTTGTAATTTCCTATTTTGTTCAAAGTGATTATATCAAAAACATTTTAATAACTGTCCAATAAGTAAAAGGACAGCATTTGGGGTAAAAAGCCCTCCTGTTGCAGGGGCTAAAGGCCCCTATTAATCACACTGTTTTTCTTAAGTGGGGGGAATAGATTTGTTATGAAAAATGTTTAAAGTGGGCTCACATTGACTGATCCAATTACAAAAAAGATTAATTTGTTTGCAGAATACTTGAGATGTAAAGAAATGTCAAATGTGATTGAAATGAACAAGAAATGGTGCACCCTTTTCTGAAGTAGTTATTTTAAATAAGCATTATCTTAATTTGTTACTCAAAAAAGCATCTTGCTGTCTCAAAAGTATTTGCCTAAGTTGACAAATTGTGCCCAAAAACTATTGTCCCAGTATCTACAATATATCAGTATAACCCCCCTGTGGGCCTTTTACCCCAAGTGAGGGAGCCTTTTACCCCAGGTGTGGGGTAAAAGGCTCCCTCGCCACCTTTTAAAAAAATAAATTAATTGTATTCAAAACAACCTTATGCTGTTATTTCTTTTAACACAAATTATGTTACTCCATGAATATTCAATGAAAATAAATGTACTTCTCGATTCTTGAGACACTTTGTGACCAGAAAAAAATGCTAATTTTCCTTAAGGTGTGCTTTTAGCCCCGTTGTACCCTACTTTTCTCCAGGAATTGTACTTTTTGTCGCTTTCGCACCTGAGGAACTATAGTTCCTTTAAGCCGTTTTAGGAGACATTTTTAGCTCCTACTCTGGGGTAGATACTTCTGGGGCATTTAGGGACTGTGGCAGACCGTAGGAGGTGCTGCAGCATGTGATTGGTCAAAAACCTATGACGCACAAAGCATTGAGAAAGGAGAGGAGTCCACAGCCGCCATTAGTAAACAAACTACTACTTAGAGGATTGCACTTTCAATTCCCTTAACAGAAAACATATAACAATCAAAGTACCCACAGAGAATCATCCGTTTTACATATGTGTGTGACTTCCTCGGGAGACGCTTCGAGCTTTCATTGGATCTGTACTGATTGTCTGTGAGTCTATACAGAAATGAATTCTGGATTACTGCATCGAATGTTCCAGGGATGTCGTACATTAATAATCAGATGTTTATTGAATGTGGATAATTAAACTTTATTATACACTAAACCGTCATTAAATCTAGTTTACATGAGGGAAGTATTGCGTGCCTGTTACCAGGGGCGGACTGGCCATAGGGAGAACCAGGACTTTTCCCAGTGGGTCTGCCATGAAAGGGGGCCGAACGGGTGGCGATAAGCTTAAACGGGCTGCACCGCAACTGGCTGAAGAGGACCACAAAACAGCGCCGCGATATGCCGAAGGGGGCCGTGATGTGCAGAAAAAGATAGCGAACCCACAACAACCAAAAACCGGTTTCTATGTAAAATCCAGGGCCAATTTCTCTTCCCAGTCCACCCCTGCCTGTTACTGCATGGTTAGCTTGCATCAAAACTTTTTTAAGTCAATGAGTGAGTATTTCAGTGCAGTCATTTATGTTGAGTCATAAAAGCCTGTATTGTAAAAGATTGTGCTGATAAATAGGTTTATAGTGCATTTTCAACATGTCCTCGGAGTTCAGTATGTGCTGCGTGGTTAAAGAGAGCTTTCGCCACCTCGCCTCATCTCTTACTCCGGTTGCAGCACGGAGCACCGCACACACGGCTCACGTGCCCTGTTTAAACTGTAACCTGAAGACACAGGCTGCATCTGAAAACTGAAAAATGCTGCCTTCAGGGGCTGTATTAGGATGCATGAAGGTAGGATGAAATAAGGTGCTTTTTCAACTGTTCAGAGAGTTGCACTCATCCAAAACCGCTGTTGTTTAAACCATTAACTGATTAGGAAGCTGCCTATGTTTTCCGATGCAGCGAAAGTTTATATAAAACAGCATTAACAAAAGTGTTGCTCCGATCCCAGCATCCTCCAACGGTATTTTTGATTTTGTTGTTGTTGTTGCTGCTATTGAATCATGCATGCAAATAACATCACGAGAAAAATGGTAGATAGTACATGATATCACTATACGGGGGTTACTTTTGTGAGTGCGAATACAAGAGGGAAAAATATCCTCCGGTGTGCCATTCCTCTTAAGAGTTCTCATCTAGAAAGTTACTAAGGGGAAAGTACCGGGACTGTTGGTGGGAAAGGGCCTGTTTCCTTTCCATGTAAAAACCAACAGAGCTGAGATATTTTTCTAAAATCTTTGTCTGTGTTCTGCAGAAGAAAGAAAGTCACATACATCTGGAACTGCATGAGGGTGAGTAAATGATGAGAGAAATTTCCTTTTTGGGTGAACTATCCCTCTTAAGCTTAATCAACAGCATTTGTGTAATAATATTGATTACCACAAAAAACTTTTTTTGACTCTTACCTCATTTGTATGTATATATATATATATATATATATATATATATATATATATATATATATATATATATATATATAAAGCAGCAAAAATTGTGGTTGCAGTAAGGCATTTACAGTACAATGGAAGTGAATGAGGCCATTTCACAAAAATTCAAATACACACTGTTTCAAAAGTATAGCCACAAGGTGTTTACACCTTTACCAGCATTACATTATCATGACAACAAAGTTGTAATAGTGGATATATAACTTTACACAAATAAGTTTAGTAAGCAATTTTATAACATTAAAATCATGTTAACTCATAAAATGTTTCCGTCTTGTGGCTATACCTTTGAAACAGTGTATTTTAACATTGATGGACTGGCCCCATTCACTTCCATTATAAGTGCCTTACTTTAAAAAAACAAACAAACCAACAGTTAAAAAATTTTTTTGGGTGATAATAAACATCATGTCATAAATGCTATCAATTCAACTTAACTTGTTGTAAACCCATAACATTCCTTTTAGTCACACTTAAAATGTATCACTGTCATTGCATTAGACAACAAAATATCAAACCAAGTGGCAACTGTGAGCAAATGATACTAGAGATTGTCTAAAAACTAACTTCACTATTCTGAGCCATGTTTTGTGTTACATTTAACTAACTAGACTCCTGGTGATTTTAAGTGGATGAACTTAGTTCCTCTTAAGTTCACACAAGTGTCCTAGCAGAGTAACCACTGGTGTAGTTCATCACATTATCTACAGACATAATCCACTAATGTTTGGCAAGCAGAAATTACCTACATACATTTCTCTTAATTTTCTTTCAATAATATATACATTATCTTATTACATAAGAGAACAAACGTATTTTTTGTGGAATGTTTTGCTTGAAAAGCGTACTTGTGTGCACTTAAAGTTATGTAATGCAAATACTGTACATTCATACTGCAACAATCTGCATTCTGCATACATTCATCCTCTAATATGAAGGCTAAAAAGCCAAAAAGAAAGCTTTGCAAAGCCAAATTCCTTGCTATAACCAACATGTTTTCCTGGATGCCCCCAAAGGCTACACAGTGTTCTGTTTGCAAACTGTCTAATTGTGGTTTCGCTGTGGATTGATGGGTCGTAAATCTCATGTTAATGGTATCTGTCTTCTCTTGTTATCACCTCATTTTTAAGTCTAATGTCCTCACAGACAGATTCTAAACATTCCCATTTCAAAGCCCCTTTAAAAGTCAGCCACCTGCATTCTCATGCTGCTTGCGTGACTTTTGTTTGTTTACTGTATCAGCTGTTGTGTATCTGATTTTCTCAAAAGACCTCCTCAAAATAATCTGCACAAGATGAAGAAAGGCCAGCAGCCTATGTTTGCCAATTAATGCTTTTAACAAATGCTTTTTTAAGTGATGCTGCATAGTATTACAGTCCTTAAAGTTGAAGTAATTTTTTTCTATATTAAAATTCTTTCATATTTCCCAGATTAATATGCAGTCAACTATCAGTAAGCCATTTGTACAGTAGGCTGATTCCCTGTAAGTGTAAACGCTCTGTGGCAATAGCAAAACATTGCTGTATTTGTTTGAGCATCCTGACCAGCCCGGCACAGCAACATTGGCTCAACCAATGCTGCAAGTCTGCAGCTGGACAATTTGTTTTGATCGATCAATGGCAGATGCGGGGAGTGTTTGGGAACTTATTTTTTCCATTACATTTAGTGCCACTAGTAGTATGGAAATTACACACTTCACCTTCAGACCTGCAGAACTCTTTGCTGGAACCTAAAGGACATCTGACCATCTTTTGTAATAGTCTATTTTTTCTGACAATGATCTCAACTTACTCGCCTTCTCACTCTTTTCAGACCACCTGCGTTAGGACCAGGAATAGAATGGTTACACTCATTAAATGAAGTGCGAAGGAAGCTGGGTGTGGATTGAAGCCGGGTGTTTGTCAAACAGGCTGACACGGTTTTGTGCTGCTGAAAAGATAGAGGCATGCTAGGCGTGCCAAGCTTGGGTGAGCTCAGCCAGGCTAGATCCGCAGAACTGCAAATGATGTTTCTGAGGCTTCTTCTGCCATTTAATAATAGAAGTGAACATATGGGGTGAGCTGTCATCATTACAACCATTTCCACCACTATATAGGCCAAAACAAACCGTTCAGGTTTTAGATAGTAACATAATGTTAGATCATGGTTATTTAAGTGCTTCATTTTTATGATATTGAAATATAATGTCAATGCGACCATCTGCATTGTGTATGAAAAAGTATTTGGGCGGATGGCTCATGAAAATATAAACTACGATGAACTCTGACATGCATGTTACAATATATTACAATACAGTATGTCATAATTTTCTCACCTTCATGTTGTTTCAAATCCGTATTAATTTCTTCTCTGAAACACAAAAGAAGAGGCTAGGCCTATTTACAGCCTCAGTCACTGTTCACTTTCATTGTTTGGAAAAAAAGATGCAATGAAAGTGAATGGTGACTTTTGAGTTCCACAGAAGAAAGAAAGTCATGGGTTTGGAAAAACATGACAGTGAGTAATTGATGGCATAATTTTAATTTTTGGCTAAACTATCCCTTGGATTAAACAGGGTTTCATTGCGTACTTAACACTAGGCATTATTGGACTTATTTCATTGCATGCACACTTCCAGCTTAAGTCACCAGATGGCAACGTTTTAACATAAAGCTCAATGAAAGTGTCTCATCCCTGCTGCTCTTGCCTCAGTTGACCCCATGAGTGTGTTGGAAATGTCATCCGAAAGAAAACTTATAAGCCTTACCGAAATTACATGACATGTTGATATTCTGATACACGTTTTACATGCCACCACATCGAGATTTCAGCTCTTATTTAACCCACTTTTGCATCAAATTTCTATGCTAAATAAAAAACAGACCAGATTTATTAGATTTGAAACTCTGAAGCTGGTTGTTTAGAACCATTGTGTGTTGACATCTGATCAGATGGGCAGGTCTGAACAGATGTGAGGTTGGAAAGTTTTCGTATGTACAACCAGTGAGAAAGCAGGTATTTTAAAGAAGCCCTGCAGTGTGTGTGTGAAAGCTCCTGTGTGTCATCCTGTGACTGAGTTATGAGTCAAGTTACTTCTAACCAAACAGGTACTTTAACTTCAGATAAAAGCGGCCACTGTCAATCAAAAGTCATACAGTGTCGTTGATCAGCTATGATGATTCACACCGACCCAATTTTCTGATTCTCATACTGTTGTGTTGTTCAAGAGTGTCTCTGTGAATTTGGGTCCTCTCCAGGGTCAAAAATTAATCAGGAATTGGGCAAAAAATTAAATAAAAATGCAAGTGAAAGAGGAAAAAAGCCACAGCTATTTAAAATATAGGGCAATAATAATAATAATAATAATAATAAAAGCACACTGTAGTGGATTCCTGTTGTTTTTTTCTCAGTCATTTCACATTATATATATTTATTACATGGTTCTCTGGAATGCTAAATTCTGACGGGTCAGTAACGCCATCTAGCGGTATAATCTTTCTCTGTAACAACCGCACATCCAAGTATCAGAACGCTCATCTGTGTATCTGAGCCATCTTTACTATTTCTCGGATCACTGTGCGATCTCTACCAGTAAGCTAATAAAATAATTTAAACTCAAATAATTTTTTTGTGTATATTTATTTAGTTATTTGACAAGCAGTCTTGTAAAAGGCTGGATATGAGGAGGCAGACGGTCATTTTCACAAAATAAACACCAACAGAACTCAGAGGCAAACTGGAAGTGGATTTCAGCTGTGCAGCGATTTATTTCTTCTTACATAATTACATAATTTCAATGCAAATCATGTCCATTTATTTGTTTATTTGGCAAGTAGTCTTGTTATAGGCTGGATAATGAGGAGTCAGACAGTCATTATCACAAAATAAACACCAACATGACTCTGACGCAAACCAGAGGTTGATTTCAGCTCTTTAGCGATTTCTTTCTTCTCACATACAGTAATTACATAATTTCAAGGCAAATCAATATTATATTTCCATGTACTGTATTTGTTTATTTGCTTAGTAGCTGTATAATAAGCAGGGTATGTAAGTCAGCCAGTTGTTATAGCATAATAAACCCCTTCATAATATTTATTTTAGGCATCCTATTAATATTTTTAGGTAGTATTAGTATTTAGGTAGATATGTTTATGAATTTACTATGGGTTTAGTAACTCTGTACTGTAGTGACACTGGAGCTAATATGAAGTGGTGTTTGATGAAGAAAAAAATAAATACAATTAGCTTTGAAAACTCTAAATGTTCAAATACACTGTGACAGAAGAAAGTACAGAGCAAGCATTTAACATTTAGTCATTTATTTTAAATATATCATAACAGAGAGATTAATGTATTTAGATATGTTGAGCATTATTTACAACTACTTTGATTTGCTTTCATATGTAAATTAATTTTACCTATAAAACCGGCTGACCGGTTGAGAATTAATTTCAATTAATTAATTCAGTTGAAGTATTTGACATAAATAAGGGTCACGCTTTATGTTTTTTTTTATGGTTAGAAAAAAATATACCCTCATAAAAGGTAAACAAAAAATGCTCCTGAAAATAAAAAAAGTTATTTTGCATAAAACAAAAACAACAACAAAACAAACAAACAAACATCAAAACACCCTTAAAACAAGATACAATTTAACGAGAAGGAAAATGACATTTGATAAGAACTATTTGCCAGTGGGGTAAGAAAAAGAACCTAATTTCAGAAGGAAAACATCCTGGTTACTTGCGTAACCTCCGTACCCTGATGGAGGGAACGAGACATTGTGTAGATGTAGTGACATTAGGAGTCACTCTTGGGAGCCCGAGACACCTCTGGTATTTGATAAAAAGCCAATGAAAATTGGCGAGTGGTATTTGCATGCCACTCCCCCGGACATACGGGTATAAAAGGAGCTGGTATGCAACCACTCATTCAGGTTTTATGCTGAGGAGCCGAGACAAGGTCATGCCATTTCAGCTGGCAGTTCAGCGTTGTGGCAGGAGGGACACATCTCGTTCCCTCCAACGGGGAACGGAGGTTACACAAGTAACCAGGATGTTCCCTATCTGTCACTCATTCGACGTTGTGTCGATGTAGTGACACTAGGGGTCCCTATACAAAATGCCGCAACTGGCTGAACTGTGTTACGTGAACTGGCGGTGTGTGACGGGCAGACCACTGTGTGCCTCGTAGCCAGCGCACCAGGCCGACACGTAACCTCCCCCAACATAGTTATGAGTGTCGAACGGCCCTTTGGGGACAAGTCGACTACCCAAAAGATCTCTTTGCAAACCTCTTTTCCCCTTCTTTTTTTCCACTCCCTAAAATAGAAGGGGGATTATCCGACCAGGCCACCAGGTCTAGTCGGGGGGTGTCCCTCCCAAGGTGAGGACACCACGGAGACCACACCTCGCCCAAAGAGAGGGGGGGATATTTAAGTGGAAGAATACGTCACATGGTCTTTCCGACCATGTGGAGAGACTTCAAGGTAGATCCTACCCAACGGGAGAGGAGTTACTACAAACATGGAGACTGGGGCAGAGGGGCTCTGCCCAAGGAAGACGCAGTTTGCCAACAGGGAAATGAATTAGCGGAAGATATACATCGCATGGGGTTACCTTACAGGGAACCGCCACATGCGGAGCACCTACCCCAGAACAGGGCTCTTAGTTAGCATGTGTACTGGGCCAGCAGCGAGTCTCTCTGAAAACTCGACTGCCACAGGGCTTGGAGGAAGTCAACCAGGGAGCATAGTTTGTGAACACTACTGGGAATTAATGGAACACATCTTCAGCTCAGAGGAAGTGAAAGGCGCTATGTGCAAGTGATACACCCGGTCGGCTATCCCGGGCTTATCCGCTTGTATTGTGTGCCACTACCTGGGATGAAACCGGTTCCACCTGGAGGTTGTAGAACCTTGCAAAGGTGTTGGGTGTTGTCCAGCCTGCTGCTCTGCAAATGTCTGTTAGAGAGGCACCCCTGGCCAGGCTGCTATACCCCTGGTAGAATGGGCTCGAAGCCCTACCGGGGGCGGCACGTCCTGGGCGTGATATGCCATAGCTATGGAGTCAATGAGCCAGTGGGTGATCCTCTGCTTGGAGACAGAGCTTCCTTTCTGCTGTGCACCAAAGCAGACAAAGAGCTGCTCAGAGATCCTAAGCTCTACGTGCGATCCAAATAGATACATAAAGCGCACACCGGACACAGCAACGACAGGGCTGGGTTGCTTCCTCCTGGGGCAGCGCTTGCAGGTTCACCACCTGGTCCCTAAAAGGGGTCGTGGGAACCTTGGGCACATAGCCCGGTCGGGGTCTCAGGATCATGTGAGAGTAGCCCGGACTGAACTTCAGGCATGTTTCGTTGACAGAGAACGCTTGCAGGTCTCCTACCTTCTTGATGGAAGTGAGCGCAGTCAGGAGGGCAGTCTTCAAAGAGAGTGCCTTAAGCTCAGCTGACTGTAAAGGCTCAAAGGGGGCTCTCTGTAGACCCTGAAGAACTACAGAGAGGTCCCATGAGGGAACGAGGCACGGTCTGGAGGGATTCAGCCTCCTGGCGTCTCTCAGGAACCTGATGATCAGGTCGTGCTTCCCTAAGGACTTACCGTCCACTGTGTCATGGTGTGCTGCTATAGCAGCAACGTACACCTTCAAGGTGGAAGGGGACAGCCGCCCTTCCAACCTCTCCTGCAGGAAGGAAAGCACCGATCCGACTGCGCATCTCTGAGGGTCTTCCCATTGGGAAGAACACCACTTAGCGAACAGACGCCACTTAAAGGCATACAGGCGCCTTGTAGAGGGGGCCCTAGCCTGAATGATCGTGTCTACCACCGCTGGTGTGCAAGGTCAGGGAGAGTCTGGGCTGCGGCGGAGCCGGTGCAGTCGCTGCAGGGGGACGCCCTTGGCGACGAGCAGATCTTGAGCCGCGCCGGGGCAGGATATGCCGGATAGCCTCTGTCTGCTGCTTCACCGTCGAAAACTGCTGGGCAAAGTCCTCGACGGTGTCGCCAAACAGGCCAGCCTGGGAGATGGGGGCTGCAAGGAACCATGTCCTGTCGGCCTCACCCATCTCGACCAGGTTGAGCCAAAGGTGGCGCTCCTTGACCACTAATGTGGACATCGTCCGCCCGAGAGACCGTGCCATGATCTTCGTCGCTCGGAGAGCGAGGTCGGTCACCGAGCGCAGTTTCTGCATCAATCCCGGGGCGGAACTACCCTCGTGCAGTTCCTTTAGCGCCTTGGCGGACTTGCAGGAGAGCCATGGTGTGCAGGGCGGAATAACACACAAAGGAAAGGCATCTTTAAAAAGACGCGTCTTTAAAAAGACGTTCCGTGTGTGCCGCTCTTTTAGAGAAATATACTCTTTTAGAGAAATATACTCTTATTTCTGCCGAAGCGCCCAGGGGCATTCTCTGCAGTGCACCAGTGCAGAGGAGGGAGAAGCCGATGAAATGCGCAGTCTGATCCAGCAGAGGTGAATGAACAGTCGTGGGAATGAATTCAGTGAGCATGACCGTTCGGCTCCGAAGAGAAAATCTGAATGAGTGGTTGCTCATGCAAATACCACTCGCCAATTTTCATTGGCCTTTTATCAAAGACCAGAGGTGTCTCGGGCTCCCAAGAGTGACCCCTAGTGTCACTACATTGATACAACGTCGAGTGAGTGACAGATAGGGAACTAAATTATTACTCTTATCCCAATGGTATTTTTTTTTTTTTTAAAGCAGAAACTTCACCAAATTTTGCTCAATTTCTCTAAAAAAAAAAAAAAAAAAAAATAATAATAATAATAAAAAACATTTATATATATATATATATATATATATATATATATATATATAAAAGATACATTTACTTGAGAAGCAGTGTGTAGTATGTTTAGATTCCTGGGTAACAAGACAAAATTACTGATTAAGTATATAAATTTCTGCAGTGATATTGTGAGAGTGTTGTTCTTTATCGTCTAAAACATAGTAATGATTTTCTCATAATCACTCACTTCCCTCAAATATTTGCAAAATATTTTTGTGCCAAGTTTGCAAGTATGGCACAACCTTTTCATATGTTCCCAGAAGCTACTGTTGGGTGTCAAAGTTGGCACTTGGATTAGAGACAGTAATTCTGTTCATTATGGTGATTACTGTTTAACTGCTATAATGCAAACCTCTGCAGAAAAACAAAGAATGTTTGCCTTTAGAGATCTGTCACAGAGATATGTCTCTGCACGCGTGCAACATTGAAGTAATCTCAAAGTAGCATGCTCACCCACGTGCATTCCATCTTACAAATCACACTGAGGGCTAATCATTAATTCCCTGCTATCAAAAGCCCTCATACTCTGCTGAAATGACTCGTAACCTCTTTAGACTGATCTTTAGGGACTTGTAGCTGTAAGCACTTGTGCATAGATTGGTGTGGTTTTTCCAGTTGCATACCAATAAGTGAATTGTGCCTAAGCAAAAACACCTACAGTATATTCAGAGAAGCTGAAAAAATGCATAAGGGACACTCAAAAAATATTGGACAGTGTTTTACCCTTGCTCTTCAAAAGTGTATATTTTTTTTCATAAAAACAAAACACTTTTATGGTCTGTTGTAATCATAGTGCTTTATGGGCAGTAAAAATGTGTGCCAGAGTAAGAAAGTTTCTTGCTGGCATGATGTGCTGTTGCACACCTGAAAACATATGGTAGTTTTATGTATATCTATTTACATTAATAGGCTTGATTAAATGTTCTTTTTGTAATTAGTAAAATGGGTACAAATTTTGATTAATTCATTATACTTACTGTATATTAACTTATATTAATACTTATTAATAACATTTCAAATTGTTTATTGATAAATTAATACATACATAAAATAATGCATAATAAACTTATGTAAAGGAATATAAATTGAAATGATTTAATCTAGTTGTATTTAAATGCAGAAATACAGTATGTTTACGTTTAGCACCTAAATACATTTATAGCACAAATTACGATGACTCTAGTTCTGATGGTGCATCAGCATTTCACTGTACACGCTCAAAATATCCCACCCCTTACTTAAACTGAAAGTTTGATTGGTTAGCAAATATCCCATCTCAGCTGAAATTAGTGTTCTGATTGGTTTCTTGGAGTCGGACTGTCTATCTTGCTCGTGCCTTCAGTTAAGTGCTCCTGCCTCCTGCATCTCCGTGTGCGTTTGGAGAGAATTTCCATACACTTTGAATAAAAAAACACTTCACTCAACAGTGCTGCGGAATTACCATTATTTCTGGCAGCCATACATCATTTTAGGTGAGAATATGCAAAATCCTTAGAAAGATAGGTGGGCATATGCTGGATAATTGTGTATGCGTTAGACTACTAACCATTCAATGGGTTGTAAATGGGTTGTCTAAATCACGTCTAAACATACAGACTGATCTCACTGTGAATAAGGTGACAGTTGGTGGTGTGGTGTCAGTTTTGTGAGTGGTGGTGGCGTAGTGGGCTAAAGCACATAACTGGTAATCAGAATGCACCAACAGTACAACCTGTTAAACTTATATTTGTCTTGCATATTGACCCTAAAAAAGTTTTCGTATCCTGGGGGAAACAAACATTTGAGAGGTTGGGGAAAGGAGCACTGAGTGAGTGGGCCAAATTTCTGTGAAAATTATTGAAAAGGGGATTCCTGCAAATACTGAGATCATGTGACTTTGTATAAAAACTCTGGCATCAACTCACAATCTTTATCTAAATGTGACATGGTAGCATGTCGTGAGAAAACCAGTGACCTTGAGGTAAAAATTAAGGGGGCCTATTTTAAGAGCATTAGCGCTAAGTGCAGCACTATGCCGTAAGTCAGAAGCGTAAAGTCAATGCGCATGGCCATGAAATTTTGGTATTTTCGTGCAAGCATGCGCTAAGTCTAGACGCAAGTGGGTTTGGTGAAATCTTGCACACAAAGCATTATGGCCTGGGTCAAGTGCAGTTTAATTCTGAGTTTCTTCTCCAGTTATTGAACATTTTGCATCCTATATAGTCCACTGCCTCAAGCACCAGCAATATAAACAAAGACAGCACATTCATAAGAAGTCGGAAGTGTAAATGGACTGCAATGACTTAGAAGAATATAAATATTTCTATGAAAGTGACACACTCTTTTTACAAGCACAGAAAATGTGATTCTCGTCGGGATTTGGATGTATGTTCCATTAAATTATAGGTGTTAATATTATATAATTTTCAACTACTGACACACAAATCATGGTTAGTATTAACAGTGATTGTATCAGCATGCACAGCACACACCAATTTTGATTTGATCTTGAAACACAAATTAAACAATAAATATTTTAAAATTCAAATTACACTTCAAACTAAACAAAAATATAAACTAAATAAAGAAGAGGTCAAAAAAATCATACTAAATCCAAACATTTTACTCCGACTCTTTTGCTGTGACTTACAAATCACTCTACGACAACAGGTGGAAAATACTAATACAAATTAGATCATAATACAACTGTAAATATAAACATAATAATAATTGGAAAATAAACCATGACCTATAGATGGTTTAACAAGAATTTCATACATTTTTTGTTTTATAAAACGGCCCCTATTCAGGCTAATCATGCCTCGAGAGGAATAAAGGCGACCGGAGGTGGCAGTTCGAGAGAGAGAGAGAACTACAGGCAGCTGCCCTGTATGTGTTTGTGTTTGTTCATTTTGTTTAATATTACTGTATGTTGATTAGACATGTACCATTGTAATATTTTGTTGTACGGACATGTACCATGGTAATATTACGTTATTTGGACATGTACCATGGGTACCATTTCCAAGAAACATTGTAATACCATGGTACTTTTTTGTAACCATTAAAAAAGACTTAGACACTAAACTAATTTTTAAAAATGTTTTTGAATGGGTTTAAACCTGGAAAGAAGCACAGCCAATACCCTAAAGGGGCAGCGAATCCTGGAGGATACAAACTGTAAAATTTAAAATAAATGCAATATTTTTAAGAAAAAACATGAAAATGTGTTATTTGGGCCATAATGTGTCAGAAAATAGCAAACAATTAATTTTCTGAGGTTTTTTTTATGGTCTTGCCCTTTTTAGGGTTAAGCTGGTATAGGACAAATTATTTTAATATTGAAAAAATTACATACTTCAGCTTTAATACTTTCCTTCATTAACTTTTCTCAGGCTGAAAGCAGAGATCTGGAATTAGTGTTTGGCAAGACCCCATGACCATCTTTTCGCTTCCACACTGTCTGTTTCATTGGGAATGAAAATAGCTAGACCCAACCTCACATGCAATTATGAACTGTGGTTGTGTACACAAAATCGGCCAATCTCAGAGCAGAAAAAAATTGGGTTGGAAAAGAAAGAGCGAGAGAAACTGTGTATAAGGATGTAAAGAGCAAAAAACTTGAAGAACAGCCCTCTCCCTGGTGATCATACTTAATCTGTTCTGATCAATGATAATGCTCACTGACACTGAAAGTTAATTCATAATATGGAGATCTCCAAAGGAATAAGCTCATTGGCAGAACATTTATCAAAACCTTCCAGTTTCTGGAGTTAAGCAACACAATTGTTTTTATCCTCCCAGAGTGCAATCAGAGTGAGACCATGTACAGTATGTACGGATTTCACAGCTGTGTCCCAGATGGAATTCCCTCCTTACACCTAGTGGTCAAGGTGTCAAGTCCTTTGCTACTACTGCCACATTAGCTTTCGTCTGATTTCTGCCACTCTAACCTTGAATCATGGATATACGGTGACCCTTGATACCCTCATTCATTGCAAACAAGTATGGAAACACAGTGGGAGATTTTAGGCAGAATGTTAGCCTCAGTCACCATTCACTTTCATGGTATGGGGAAAAAAGATGCAATGAAAGTGAATGGTGACCGAAAGTCATAAGGTTTAGATTAACAAAGCAGGGAGGTGAACTATCCCTTTAAAAATGTCTTTGCATTGTATAACAAAATATAAACCAAGTAGCATTATTCAACAATAAAGACAAAAGTATTTTGAACTTTCTGACCTGATTTGGCGCGAAATCACAGGCTTATGTAATTCATTCTTGCGTCTTTACGTCATGCCTATAAACACAGGATAGAAGTACCGGCTGTTGCATGTTCTGGCTGGCTGTTCACTGTCACACAGTTCAGGACAGCATTGCAGCAGACTGGATGGAGGTTTATCTGTTAACTGTTTGGCGAAGTTGTTTACTTTTGATAAAGCTTGGATATGTTGTCTAGTAGGGTTGTTGAAGCTTATATTTGTTGTCATGCTTTAATGAATCCAACATTTCACATGTGTTGACCGATCGCAATGTATTTATACGTTTTGTTTCTTTTCCAGTGAAGTTCCTGTAACATGTTCACTAATTTCTTCACATCTGACATTGAAATGATTAAGAAAACATATTTTTGTAATGGTTCTACTGCATATTACTACATATTATATTCATGTTTAATAAATTATATTTAATCCCCATCATTATTGAATCCTCATTTTATGTTTTTAGTTTACGGTGTCTATTATGCAGTGCAAAAACTTACTATTGTAGTATTATGGTTTACATGCATTATCAACGGGCTGTACAATATAATATGAAAATAATAAAGTCTTCCACTGAACTCTTATCTGCTCATGAGTTTCACCTCTTAAATTGATAAGAGCAGTACAATACAAACATTAATAGTAAATAAAACACTTGAATAATCATATTAAAATATACTGGTAACTGGTGGTTTGTTCTCTATGTAAAAGTGCCTTGTCTGCAATGTCAGAAACGCATTATATAAGTGTAAAAATCATTCATTCATTCAAAATATGTAAATAAGAGAGTTGTTTATCTTCCTCAAGCAAGTAATATTTCAGTTATAAATGTGTAATCGAATAGCATAATATCAACATGGCATTACTCTGGCTCTGCATGTGAAAATTGCAGAGTCCTCAAACCATGAGATTAATCTGCACAGAAGATCAGTGCTGATACACAACTCACGTGAAGTGTTCTTCTGCATGTTTCAACCACAGATATTGCTAGAGAGCACAAAGTTCCGTAGTACAGGTTTAAAAGTCCCAAATTGTCCAAATACTTTTTGTGGCCACTGTAGTTTGTCATAATGAATGACATGTCATTACAGTTGCTATCATTACTGAAAAACTGAAAAGGCCAACCATAGGAATTAAAAACACACAGGTGAAAAATATGTTTAAAAAGACAGTTTCTTTACAATTGCCAATTTGGAATGCCCAATTCCCAATGCGCTCTAAGTCCTCATGGTGGTGTAGTGACTCGCCTCAATCTGGGTGGCGGAGGACGAATCTCAGTTGCCTCCGCGTCTGAGAACTTCAATCTGCACATCTTATCATGTGGCTTGTTGAGCGCGTTACCACAGAGACATAGTGCATGTGGAGGCTTCATGCCATCAACCACAGCATCAACACACAACTCACCACGTGCCCCACCGAGAGCGAACCACATTATAGCTACCACGAGGAGGTTACCCCATGTGACTCTATCCTCCCTAACAACTGGGCCAATTTGGTTGCTTAGGAGACCTGGCTGGAGTCACTCAGCACGCCCTGGGTTTCGAAATCGCAAACTCCAGGGGTGTTAGTTAGCGTCTTTACTCGCTGAGCTACCCAGGCCCCCAAAAAGATTTTCTTAAACAAAGAGCTGAATACAAAGGTGCTCTTCTTGGAAAATCGATAGCAAGTGATAATTATTTAAGCTAAGAGAGCAGAGCTTTTCTCTTGGAAAGCACAAGGCAACTATGATTATTGGGATGTCATATAAATACATGCAATACCTCAACTTGTTAGGCATTGTGTATATACAGTATTTACATCTCTTGTCACTGATGAGCCAATTGGTTCAGGGCCCATGATTTAGCTTGCACTGTCTCCTCATCAGAGTCCCGCTTGCCTTGACCTGTCGAAGCGACAGCGCCCTTTGGAATATGAACAGGAGATATACGTGCTAACTCTGCACCGGGACACCTGATAGAAGGCTCACTGTGGGTATAAGGTGACAGAGAGAGTGCTCCCAAGGTCGGGTGTTGGGTTACCCTGCCTAGCCTCCCGGGCCGGTTGTGACATAGTCCCAGCAGCTACCAGTCAACAGGGGCTCACATGACCTCTTAGCCCTTCTCCCCTTGGCAGCCATGAAGCCCCTACTAAATACCTCCCCTGGGCTGCACCACAAACAATCTCTACCATAAGGAGAGCCTGTTTATGTCCCCTCGCAGCTGGATGGGTGGCAGAAGAGCTGGCCTGACAGTGCATTTTTTAACACCTTGGTGAGCTTGAATATGACCCAGACGTGTTTTATTTTAGTGTGTTTTTGTGGGGCCCTGTCTTAATTTAACATGGCAGATCTGTTTCTCTGACCACCAGTCAGAGAAGCTCTTGGAGACTTGTGGTTTTGGCCAGCATGCCTGGACTGTCTATGGAAAATGCCCTCCAACCAAACAGCACAACTCACTCAGAAGACCCTGAACTATAAACAGGACAGGCCTTGTCAAACACTCCTGAGGGATTAAGACTCAGTATCCTCCTGTTCCAGCAAAAGGGCCACATGTACTTGAGATCGATGCTGCTCAAGTGTCAAACACTTGCTTCGTGATAACAGAACGGATAGCGAGACAGAATTACTGGCCTCCGTTCGCAAAGACAAGAGTGTGCCCTCATATTTTGTGCAAGATGGGGTCAGGAGACTCCGGCACAATATTCGTGGCTACATTCTTGTGCAAGGCATGTGTCGAGATTTCACAAACTCATTATGCACCGTTTATCGCACCTCAATGGCAGCCTGCTACACCAAAAACTGTGAACACAGATGTTTCTGTGCACAAATTAAAACAGGGGTTATTGAGTGCTCTAATGTCTAAAACACTCCAACAATTCTGAACTAGAGAGAGAATCGTTTTCCAGCCCCACCAACGTAAAAATTTCTCGCCAACTTTGTCAACAATGGGCAAGAAAGCAAACTATGAAACAGCTATCGTTCACTGGGTTGAGATGGGTAAATATTTTCCTAGTTGTTAGGGATGAGCTAGCGAGCCAGCTATGCACTCGTTTTAAAGATGGGGCTTGGATGGTGGAATCTCACCTAGTAACTTTTCCAGGCTCAACATGGCAACTCAATCATGTGCGCGAGTATGACATCGTACACCGCCATGCCTCAAACTGCAGTGAAATTTTAGCGTCCAGAAAAATGGATCTGCAATTATTGATCTTTTCAAAGTAATCCCCCAGCACTTGCGCAAAACCAAAGGAAATAGCTGAACAGAAAGCACTTCAAACAGGGAAAAATTATTTTCCCTTTGGAGAATCAATATCATTGTACACAGTTGTTGTTTTTTTCTTCTGTGCACCAGTTTTTTAAAGACTTTGGGTTTATTCTGTGCAAACCCAATCTGTCTCTTGGTCTTTGCGGAGAAAAAACCCCCACATCTGTTTCCTCTGCTCCATGTAAAACCAGTTCAGACCACATAGAATCACATTTGCTGTCAACTGAAACCTCTCTGCTCACCCCAACGTTACACATGTGCACGACTGAATATATTTTGAAGAACTCACCACTGACCCAAATGTCTGTTTCTACTCAGAGGGGTCAAAGTGGAGCCTCCTTTTTAGCTGATGTATGATTTTAATTTTAATTAAATTTTTTGCATTGGCGTTTGAGTGTGAGAAATTCTGTTGAGGACATGTTCTGACGTGCTTGCATTATGTGTATCTTGTGTCTTATGTTGGTGGAGTTAATAAGGTTACAAACCCTTTTTGTAACTCTGGTATGCTTGCGGATATGCCTGTGTAAATTTTAATATGTTTTAAGCCTCATAATTGTAAAGCACTTTGGGAAATTCTTGTTAATTTGCTACATAGTTGAGTTGGAATGTGAGTACATGTTAAAAGTTTCATAATAGCCCCTGAGTGGCCCCTCATAAGGGGTATTCTTGATAGGGCCCCTTGGTTTGGGTGAAAGAGTCACTGCTTATTGTCTTTCATGTCATTATCAGCAGGTCTTGTTCTCTGACACCCATGATTAAAGCAAGCTGAGTATCGATGAAAGCTGGTCCAGGGAGGGTGCAGGAAACTGCCCCCTGATATTGATAATAGAGCCTCTAGCTCTAAGCTACTGAGGTTGCTGATGGTCCTCAATACAAAAATGCATACTTGTACATACACAACATTTCACCAAAATGTACATCCTGAACCTAAAACCACTGTGTGAAACTGTGGAACAACAAAATGTGAAACTTATAACTTTATAAAAGCACTTACATTATTTCTTTTGTTAAACCTTGTGTATTATTTGAGCTGTAAAGTTGTTCAAATTGTCATTTTTGCGGTCGTTTTAGGGTTTTAGTGTTAACCGCGTTCTGTCGTCATGGCAATGAAGTAGTAAAATTGGAAATAACTTTATACACAAAAGGTTAGTAAGCAATTTTATCACACTAAAATAATATTAACATGCATATTGTTTACGTTTTGTGACTATACTTTTGAAACAATGAGTATTTTCACATTTATGTATCGCCCCATTCACTTCCATTGTAAGTGCCTTACTGTAACCCAGAGTTTTTGCTTTTTTTTTTTTTTTTTTTTTAAGAAAATGAGGGACAAGTCGAAATAAATTTTTGTAGTAATCAACATTAAGCAAGAAATGCTGTCAATTGAGCTTAACTTGTATTGAACCCGGAATATTCCACTGCATTATCTCAATTCCGTTGCACTCTGTCTAGCTGTTGTAAAAATGTACATGTACTGCATGAATGCCCTTTATAGTTGAAAGCTTAGTCCCTTTTGGGTGTTCACCTAAAATGTGAGCTATACATTTAAGCTATGTACAGTATATACTGTATAAACAAACATATAGAGCCCTCATTTAAATGCGAGCTTTATACCTACCTTTATATATATATATATATATATAAAATTAGCTATACTCAAGTGTATAGCTTACTTATGTTATGTGGGTTGAGAACTGCTGGTCTATAATACTTGCATATGATGGATTGGAATTTAGAAAGGAGCATTTTAACCCCTTCCATTCAAAAGACTTCTAAAATATAATGCTTAATATCAAAATTATACATACGCTGAACATTGGAAAACCGATCATCCTAACTTACTCAACATACATCATGAGTCTGGCCCTGTAAAGACTCTCAAAGGTGAACAATGTGACCACTGTCCCGTAACATTTTCAGTTCACCTGCTATTTTTACAAGTTGTAATGGGATACACAAGTCTTTAACTATAACCAGTGCAGACAAAGCACACTCTTAAAAATGTTTGACGCACAGCAAATTTGGCCACACCACAATTAACAGCTGCTACCTGTGGCCTAGAGCCAAACAACATTAAGCAGATGTAAAAGCATTTGAGACACAGCCAGCATAATGGAAGCAAATAAGGAAGTTGAAGTGTACAGGGAGAGATTCACTGCAAATAGTCCCTTGCAATAGGCGTACAAATGCATACACAAACATTGTAAGTGTGCAAACACTTTGTCAGCTTATCAACACATGCTCCACCTTGTTTAATGTTATCCTATGCAGTTAGAGAATATATATATTGTGACGAGGAGGAGGGCGGGGCTGGGCCGTGACTACGCATGTCCGGCCCACAATCAGGCTAATCAGCCGAGGAGAGGGATAAGTGCATCGGAATGTGGCAGTTCAAGAGACAGAGAGCCACACGCAGCTGTAGTGTGTGCGTTTATGTTTTGTGTCTTTTTGTTTTTCATTAAACATTATTTTGACGGTTCAGCCGGTTCCCATGAGGGGAGGAGGGGCTCGCTGCCAGCCACCTGGAGCGGTGGGGCTGCTGCCAGGGGCGGAGGGGCTCCCTACAGGCCGCCAAAATGCGGAGGGGCATTCCATCCACCAGGGGTCGGAGGACTTGCTCCGGTCTGCCTAGAGAGGAGCGGCTGTTGTCCGCCAGAGTTTAGAGAATGGCTGAGGGCCAGGCAACAGCGTATCTCAGCGCCGGTGAACCAGGTTATTCCTCTCTCTCCTCTCTCTCTCTCGCTCTGCTTTGCCCTTTCCCTCCCCTCGTCCCCTCCCCAGCCCTAGAGAGCCGGGGCCAGAAGGGCAGCCGGGGGTGGGGGGGTGGGAAGGGGATGTACGTCATGCCAGGGGTTCCCCAGGATGAGGCAAAGGAGGGAGGAGTGCGACACACACTGCTCCTTGAAACTACCACACCATCTTTTTCCAGAGCAGCCTGTATTTCTCCTGATGTTACCTGTGGATTTTTCTTTGTATCCCAAACAATTCTTCTGGCAGTTGTGGCAAAATCTTTCTTGGTCTACCTGACCTTGGCTTGGTATCAAGAGATCCCCGAATTTTCCACTTCTTAATAAGTGACTGAACAGTACTGACTGGCATTTTCAAGGCTTTGGATATCTTTTTATATCCTTTTCCATCTTTATAAAGTTCCATTACCTTGTTACGCAGGTCTTTTGACAGTTCTTTTCTGCTCCCCATGGCTCAGTATCTAGCCTGCTCAGTGCATCCACGTGAGAGCTAACAAACTCATTGACTATTTATACACAGACACTAATTGCAATTTTAAAAGCCACAGGTGTGGGAAATTAACCTTTAATTGCCATTTAAACCTGTGTGTGTCACCTTGTGTGTCTGTAACAAGGCCAAACATTCAAGGGTATGTAAACTTTTGATCAGGGCCATTTGGGTGATTTCTGTTATCTTTATGATTTAAAAAGGAGCAAAACAACTATGTGATAATAAATGGCTTCATATGATCACTATCCTTAAAAGACAGTTTTTTTTGCATGATCAGTCATATTTTCAAAATCAATGCCAAATTTCACAATTTCTGCCAGGGTGTGCAAAATTTTGATATATATATATATAATATATATAAAATTGATTATTTTTTATTTTTATTTTTTGCTATTTTGCCTTACTAAAGACCCAGGGTATGCATTAAAGGGCTAATAAAATTAAATAGTTTTATAAAACAATAAGGCATTCAAGGCCATGCTATATTATTAAAAGAGATTTGTAATAGTGTTTTTTTTTTATGCTTCCATAAATCAAATTTTTATTATTGTTTCATATCTATATATTTATGTAAAGTTTACTATCACAGGATATATATTTCTTAATTTATTACGAGACAAATGAGTACTATATTTATACAAATGACTACTATATCACATTGATTTTCTAATGATAATGGTGAATTATCAGTATTCCATATGAGTGTAAACATTACATATAATGCAATTTCTTATTCAAGGTGGTGCTGATGTTTCAGTGATTACATTTGATATTGCAATTGGACAAAGAAACAATGCAGAACTAAACTATACCAAGTGTAACAACTGAACAGTATGATTAGGCTACTGTCAATTGGGTGTACTACTGAAATTAGTAAAACTGAAAGTTGAGCATCTGTTTAGACTCAAAAAGTGCCTGAGAAAATACATATGTATAGCATATGTATTGCTAGGCCTGCCGTGATAATTAAATAATTAAATTAAATAATAGTTTGTTCATGGTTATTTGATCTAACCGTGGTGATTTGAGATAACAGCGATTATAGTACACTTCAAATTTCAAATCACATTTTAATGCCCAAATAAGGTAATTATAAGCAAATATATAGGCGAAATGTCATCACTGGCATGTTAGTGTGTCATTCAGTTGAACTCTGAGTGTCACTGAGCTGCACCATGGATGCCAACCAGAGCAGCTCCTGTCCGGAAAAGCGTATGAAGCATTGTGCTCTGATGCATGCACTATAAACTTTGACAGTGAACGCAAGGAGCTCTGGCTTCACTATAAATGATCATGTAATGGCAAATGTTTCTAGTCATTGTAGCTTCACACGTGCTGTGTAAATGACACGCAATGACACAGAGGAGGAGACGCACGCTTTATATCTGTGGAGTGATAAAATGATGAAACGAAATCTTGAAGGTTTTGATTCATGAGAACGTCATGGTTACTTGTGTAACCTCCGTTCCCTGATGGAGGGAACAAGATGTTGTGTTGATGTAGTGACACTAGGGGTCACTCTTGGGAGCCCGAGACACCTCTGGTCTTTGATAAAAGGCCAATGAAAATTGGTGAGTGGTATTTGCATGCCACTCCCCCAGACATACGGGTATAAAAGGAGCTGGTATGCAACCACTCATTCAGGTTTTATGCTGAGGAGCCGATATAAGGTCCGGCCATTTCAGCGGGTAGTTCAGCGCTGTGGCAGGAGGGACACAACGTCTCGTTCCCTCCATCGGGGAATGGAGGTTACACAAGTAACCATGATGTTCCCTATCTGTCACTCACTCGACGTTGTGTCGATGTAGTCGGGGTCCCTATACGAAACACCACAACTGGCTGAACTGTGTTACATGAACTGGCGGTGTGTGGTGGGCAGACTACTGTGTGCCTCATAGCCAGCACACCAGGTCGACACGTAACCTCCCCCAACATAGTTATGAGTGTCGAAAGGCCCTTTGGGGACAAGTCGACTACATAAAAAAAAGAGAAAGGCTTACCCAGTCGTGGCCTCTTTTCCCCTTCTTTTTTTCCACTCCCTAAAAAAGAAGGGGGATTATCCGACTGGGCCGCCAGGTCTAGTCGGGGGTGTCCCTCCCAAGGGGAAGACACCGAGGAGACCACACCTCACCCAAAGTGAGGGGGGGTTATTTAAGTGGAAAAATATGTCACATGGTCTTTCCGACCATGTGGAGAGTCTTCAAGGTAGATCCTACCCAATGGGGGAGGAGTTACTATAAACATGGAGACTGGGGCAGAGGGGCTCTGCCCAAGGAAGACGCAGTTTGCCAACAGGGAAATGAATTAGTGGAAGACATATATCACATGGGGTTAGCCTTACAGGGAACCGCCACATGCGGAGCACCTACCCCAGAACAGGACTCTTAGTTAGCACGTGTACTGGGCCGGCAGCGGGTCTCTCTGACAACTCGACTGCCACAGGGCTCGGAGGAGTCAACCAGGGAACAAAGTTTGTGAACACTACTGGGAATTAATGGCGCACGTCTTCAGCTCAAAAGGAGGTGGAAGGCGCTATGTACAAGCGATACACCCGGCCGGCTATCCCAGGCTTATTCACTTGTATTGCGTGCCACTACCTGGGACGAAACCGGTTCCACCTGGAGGTTGTAGAACCTTGCAAAGGTGTTGGGTGTTGCCCAGCCTGCTGCTCTGCAAATGTCTGTTAGAGAGGCACCCCTGGCCAGGGCCCAGGAGGCCGCTACACCCCTGGTAGAATGGGCTCGTAGCCCTACCGGGGGGCGGCATGTCCTGGGCGTGATATGCCGTAGTTATAGCATCAATGAGCCAGTGGGCGATCCTCTGCTTGGAGACAGCGCTTCCTTTCTGCTGTGCACCAAAGCAGACAAAGAGCTGCTCAGAGATCCTAAAGCTCTGCTTGCACTCCAAATAGATGCATAAAGCACGCACCGGACACAGCAACGACAGGGCTGGGTCTGCCTCCTCCTGGGGCAGTGCTTGCAGGTTCACCACCTGGTCCCTAAAAGGGGTCGTGACCGAACTGCAGGCACGTTTCGCTGACAGAGAACGCTTGCAGATCTCCTACCCTCTTGATGGAAGTGAGCGCAGTCAGGAGGGCAGTCTTCAAGGAGAGTGCCTTAAGCTCGGCTGACTGCAAAGGCTCAAAGGGGGCTCTCTGTAGACCCTGAAGAACTACAGAGAGCTCCCGTGAGGGAACGAGGCGTGGTCTGGAGGGATTCAGCCTCCTGGCGCCTCTTAGGAACCTGATGATCAGATCATGCTTCCCTAAGGACTTACCATCGACTGCGTCGTGGTGTGCTGATATGGCGGCAACGTACATCTTCAAGGTGGAAGGGGACAGCCTCCCTTACAACCTCTCCTGTAGGAAGGAAAGCACTGATCCGACTGCAAATCTCTGGGGTCTTCCCGTCGGGAAGAACACCACTTAGCGAACAGACGCCACTTAAAGGCATACAGGCACCTGGTAGAGGGGACCCTAGCCTGAAAGACCGCTTAGGTCTTCCACGTCCCATCCAGGGGCCAGACATGGAGATTCCAGAGGTCTGGTCGCGGGTACCAGATGGTGCCCCGTCCCTGAGAAAGAAGGTCCTTCCTCAGAGGAATTTGCCAGGTGGGGGGGCTGTCGTGAGGAGCGTGATGTCTGAGAACCACATCTGGGTGGGCCAGTAGGGTGCTACCAGGACGACCTGCTCCTCGTCCTCCCTGACCTTGCACAGGGTCTGTGCAAGTAGGCTCACTGGGGGAAACGCATATTTGCGCAGGCCAGGGGGCCAGCTGTGTACCAGCGCGTCTATGCCGAGAGGTGCCTCGGTCAGGGCGTACCAGAGCAGGCAGTGGGAGGATTCTTGGGAGGCGAACAGGTCCACCTGTGCCCATCTGAATCGACTCCAAATCAGCTGGACCGCCTGAGGGTGGAGTCTCCACTCTCCCCTGAGGGTAACCTGCTGTGACAGTGCGTCCGCTGTAGTGTTGAGGTTGCCCGGGATGTGAGTGGCTCGTAGCAACTTGAAGTGCTGCTGACTCCAGAGGAGGAGACGATGGGTGAGTTGTGACATACAACGAGAGCGCAGACCGCCTTGGCGGTTGACATATGCTACCGTTGCCGTGTTGTCTGTCCGAACTAACACGTGCTTGCCCTGGATCTACGGCCGAAACCTCTGCAGGGCGAGCAGAATTGCCAACAACTCCATTTTGGAGGCGTCTGTCATGATCACGACGTGCCTGGAGTTTTAGAGGAACACCTGCCCGTAGAAACGAGAGGTCGGTCCAAGGGCTGAAAAGATGGTGACAGACCAGCGTGATGACCACACGATGTGTCCCGTGGTGCCATGCCCATCTCGGGACTTGAGTCTGAAGCCAGTGCTGAAGCGGTCTCATATGCACAACCCGAGTGGGGAGGCTACCGCCGAGGATGCCATATGCCCCAGGAGCCTCTGAAAAAGTTTCAGTGGAACCGCTGTTTTCTGTTTGAACACCTTCAAACAGGCCAGCACTGACTGGGCGCGCTCGTTCGTAAGGCGCACAATCAAAGAGACTGAGTCCAGCTCCAAACCGAGAAAAGAGATGCTCTGAACCGGGAGGAGCTTGCTCTTTTCCCAGTTGAGCACCAAGTCCCTGTGTGCGCACAACATGTCTCGAGAGTGAGCTAGGATTACCCAGTCGTTGAGATAGTTGAGAATGCGAATGCCCACCTCCCTTAACGGGGCAAGGGCAGCCTCTGCGACCTTTGTGAAGATGCGAGGAGACAGGGACAGGCCGAAAGGGAGGACTTTGTACTGATACGCCTGACCCTCAAATGCAAACCGCAGGAAGGGCCTGTGTTGAGGAAGGATCGAGACATGGAAGTACGCATCCTTCAGGTCTACCGGCGCGAACCAATCTTGATGCTGGACGCTCACCAGAATGCGTTTTTGCGTCAGCATCTTGAACGGGAGTCTGTGTAAGGCCCGGTTCAGTACTCGCAGGTCCAAGATTGGCCGCAACCCACCGCCTTTTTTCGGTACGATGAAGTAAGGGCTGCAAAACCCCTTCTTCATCTCGGCTGGAGGGACAGGTTCTATCACGCCCTTCCGTAGGAGGGTAGCAATCTTACCGCTGAACCTGGGCAGGTGCCTGGCAAACCGAATCGTGTTGCCGAGTCGGATGGTCCGGATCAGCCATTGCAGCGGATTGGAAAGCGCAAGCCATGCATCCAAGTTCTGCACAAGGGGGACCAAGGGGACAACGTCGTCGGATGTACCAGCAGGTGGGGCCTCGCGGCGGGGCGGAGCTCGAGGTGCCACACCACGTCGTGGCCGTGCTGAGTCTAGGGACATCGAAGCACTTACCTGGCTCCTTGTGACCACCCCCGGAACAGCCTGGGGCGGGGGAGGAAGAGGCCTGTCCTCATAACCCGTGGGGACTGCCACATCGGGGGCAGCTGTGTGCCACAGTTGGGTGCTCAGGGGCGGAAAGACCACCGCTGGAGCGCCAATCCTGCAAGGAAAAACCCGTGGATGGTAGTCATGATGGTAGTCGCCCTTGGCGACAAGCAGATGGGGTGCGGGATCTTGAGCCGCACCGGGGCAGGGTGTGCCAGATAGCCTCCGTCTGCTGCTTCATCGTCAAGAACTGCTGGGCAAAGTCCTCGATGGTGTCGCCGAATAGGCCAGCCTGGGAAATGGGGGCAGCAAGAAACTGTGTCTTGTCGGCCTCACCCATCTCGACCAGGTTGAGCCAAAGGTGGCGCTCCTTGACCACTAATGTGGCCATCGTCCACCTGAGAAACCGCACCGTGACCTTCGTCACTCGGAGAGTGAGGTCGGTCGCCGAGCGCAGTTTCTGCATCAAATCTGGGGCGGAACTACCCTCGTGCAGTTCTTTCAATGCCTTGGCTTGGTGGACCTGCAGGAGAGCCATGGCGTGCAGGGCAGAGGCGGCTTGTCCAGCAGCGCTGTAGGCTTTAGCCGTCAGGGACGACATGAGCCTACATGGCTTGGACGGGAGCTTAGGGTGTCCGCGCCAGATGGCGGCGCTCTGCGGGCATAGGTGCACCACGAGCACCTTATCCACCGGGGGAATCGCTGTATAGCCCCTGGCCGCCCCGCCATCGAGGGTAGTGAGTGCGGGGGAACTGCGGAATTGAGGCCGGGCAGTAAAAGGTGCCTCCTACGATTTCGTCAGCTCCTCGTGCACTTCCGGGAAGAAAGGCACTGGAGCGGGGTGTGGCTGCTTTGAGCAGCACCGCAAGCCCAGGAACCAATCATCAAGCCGCAAGGGTTCAGGGGAGAGCGGAGGGTTCCACTCTAACCCGATCCTCGTGGCCGCCCGGGAAAGCATGTCTGTCACTTCGGCATCAGCCTGTGACTGGGCCATCGTCCCCGAGGGGGGTAGCCCAGCTGAGGCTTCTGCGTCCGACTGGATAAGCCCGCTCTCCGATGCTGCACTCGGGAGCTCATCATCTTCGCGGGCTCCGAACAAGAAGCCAGACTCGCCGTGAGATGAGCCGCCGAACTCATCCGGAAGCCCGACTGGGGCAGACGAGCGTGCTGGGGAATGGGAGGTCCACGGGGGGATACCCGGTGGAGGCGATCCCATTGGGGTCCCCAAATCGCCCCCAGTGCTAGCCGCGCTGGCCTCATACCTGTAGGTAGAAGGACCGAGGCGGGGAGCCGCAACGTTGCCATGGTCATGTTCTCGCAATGAGAACATGAACCATCCACAAACGCTGCCTCCGTGTGGGTCGCACCCAGACACGAAAGACAGCGATCATGACTATCCGAAGTTGAGAGATAACGACCTCAACCAGGAATAACACACAATCGGAAAGGCATCTTTAAAAAGACACATCTTTAAAAAGACGTTCCATGTGTGCCGCTCTTTTAGAGAAATATAATCTTTTAGAGGAAAAGGCTCTATCAGAAAATATACTCTCTTTGTTTTCTGCCGAAGCACCCAGGGGCGTTCTCTGCAGTGCACCAGTGCAGAGGAGGGAGAAGCCGCTGAAATGCGCTGTCAGATCCAGCAGAGGTGAATGAACAGTAGAATTCAGCTCAGTGAGCATGACCGTTCGGCTCCGAAGAGAAAATCTGAATGAGTGGTTGCTCACCAGCTCCTTTTATACCCGTATGTCCGGGGGAGTGGCATGCAAATACCACTCGCCAATTTTTATTGGCATTTTATCAAAGACCAGAGGTGTCTCGGGCTCCCAAGAGTGACCCCTAGTGTCACTACATCGACACAACGTCGAGTGAGTGACAGATAGGGAAATAAGGGCTTGTGGGTTTAATCAAAGAACATTCAAATTACTTGTGAAAGTGAAGAAATTAGGACAGAAATATTTTTCTTTTGCATAATATAATATAAATTAATATTATATAATTTAAATCTAATAAAAATATGAGTTTCAAAAACAACAGTGTAAATGTAAAATTTACCAAAACTAAAGTTGACCAAAAAGAGAGACATATTTTAAGTATTTAGAGATATTTTGATATTTGGAACATTATTTTTTAAATATCATTTATACGTTTTTAAAAGCCTTAAAATGAAATCATGTATTCCTATTTTATTATTTGATTTATACAGTATATTTGAAGTTAAATATGAAATATGACAATATATATTTATATGGTAATTAATCGTGAAAGCCCTAAAAGAGACCAATTATCAGCATAGCCCTAAAACAGAAATTAATCATCATAATTATTGGCTTGACAATTAAATGTCAGCCAAATTTCATAAGCGAGACCGGCCTATGTGTAGCATGTGTGTAACTTTTGTGTTATGTGTAGCTCAATATGTGTTTGACAGCCAGTTGCTTCTCATGAAATGTCAGTGTGGAAGTAATGAATCCTGTTCTATATTTGTTGCTTCATCTCTTTGATATATGAAAAATAAAACATAAAATATATTATTTTCTATTATATGCTAATTGTCTTGCAAATGTTTTGAAAATTTGACACTATCTGGGCATTTTGTAGATACATTTGTGATAGATATATGTGCTGGGTCACTAAAGACCCAAGTATTCTGCAAGCAGTCTCTGGCTGAGATGATCTCTTGTTATGACAGGACATTTTGGCTCAGTGTGTCTGGCACAGCTGCAGGGATGCTCTCTGGCAGGCATGGTGGATACAGTGCTGGCATGATGGGGCTTTTTATTTCCCTGTACCAAACAGTTTATTGGTTTGGTAGCTGGTCTTTTGACTATCACATGACAGGACGCTGATCAAGGCTTAATTTTTCCCTCAACACTTTAATACAGATTACTGATCCAGAGCAATGATCCAGGTTTAATTTGTTCTCCATTATGGCTTGCCCTGCCGTAATTTAACCCATAAAGCATTAGAACCTGACCATCGTAATCAGATACTGTATAATCATACAGCATTTGAAAAAATCCAGCTTGAGATGCCAAAGCCTGTAGATGTGACATGTCTTTGTTGTTTTTGAAAATGTAACAGATCTTGGATAAAACATTAGGCTTGCATTATTGTCTCAATTACATTGGCTATGTTCGGAATACCACACTACTCTATTATTGTAGTATATAGTACAGTACACCGTAAAAAAAAAAAAATCCTGTTAAATTTACGGTAAAAAACTGGCAGCTGTGGTTGCCAGAATTTCACCGTTAAAATATGGTAACCACATTTGAGGCTTTACGGGGTGTAATTTTGATGCCTGTATATTTTACGATGCATTACAGTCATTTATACTATTAAATGATAAACTTGATATATTAAACTTCTGAAAATGTAAAAATCTGCTTTTCATTTTATAATGTATTGTAAATCACTATAGTAATTACAGAAGGGCACATGATGACATGAAGTTCATCAATAGTGGCCCTTCCAGGAGCAATGACCAATAAACATGTAGAGACAGTGCTCAGTGTCACACACAAACACTTAACACCATCAGGGTAACACATGTGAAATTAATATAATGCAATAACCATTAACTAAACTACATCAAGTATAACATAGAACACCCCAATGTACACAACTAATATTAAAAATAAGAAGAAACATAACTATTCCCATAAAATATAATGATTCTGGGAATTTTGGGAACGCCAGATTATTGTATTTTACTGTAATTAAAACATTAATTTACTGTAAAAAGTACATGTACTCTCTTGTTAAACATAAAATAAAATACATTTTTACCATTAATTATATGGGAAAATCATATTTTTACATTTAAAAAAATACATTTTTACAACATTTTACCATAAAAATACACGTATTGTCTTTTTAAATATATATATATATATATATATATATAAAACATTTACTGTATATTTTAAGGTAACTTCCTGTTAACCAATTAAATTTTTTTTACTGTAGCAATTTTACAGTCTTTTACCATTAACATTACAGATATTTTTTACAGTGTATGTGTACTGTGCACACTCTGCATGGAACACTGTATCCTGGAAGGATAACTGGAAGTAAAATCAACCATGATTTTTTAACTCTTTTGTGATTCATTATTTGATTTGGATGCCAAATGTTAAGACATTTTTACACAAAATTAGATTAAAAATGCAAAATAACTTATTTATTTCCCAGATGATAACTGAACACCACTCACTGAATGAAACATGCAGGTTTATCATGAAATACCTACTGTATACTGTTCAGTATTCGATATGAAGTAATCTGGTATTCCATTCCGAACATTGCTATTATACTTCATTTGACTTCACTATGAAGGTTTACTTGCAATGAACCATCATTGCATAAGACTTTAGCACATTATGTCTCTAGTAAGTGGCTGGAGGCTTGCCAGAAAAAACAAGCAGATCCCTCTTGTCAGTCTGGGGCTTTAGCAAGTGTTGTGGTTGCCAAGCAAAAAGATAACGCTAACACCAAAGCACAATAACAGAGAAAACAAGCCACTCCATAATGTGGCATAACGCACGCGGTTAAGTCATAATAACTGGAATTTAGGGATCTAGTCATGTTAGGAGAATGCTTATTTAGTGTTCTAACATGCACTCTTGAGCAATACAGCTCTTTCTATATTCACACACACACACACACACACCCTGCCTTTATGATCAACAGTGCAATCGCTGTACTACGCTTTCTGCGACAGTACTGAAATGCCTTGCATTCCTTTGGTTTGCCCGATATAAGATCACAGCGTGCGTCGTCTGACTGTGCATGAAAGAATCCGCGGGTGCATTTTTTATGGAAGATGACTATCGCACAATGTGGACCCAGCCTGTCCTAGAAAATACCACAAAATTGGTGATTTATTTTGCCTCGCTCTGCTTCATTGCATACAAGGAATGGCAAGCTATGGGACAAAAGATTTCACAGGGAAACCTCAGTGGCCATAATGAAGGGGAGCCTTGTTTTAACATGTCATTAAAATGATTCTGCATCTTGCAGCAATATGGGGAATTACAGTCTGGGCTTGTACGGTACCTGTACCCAAGTTGGCAACGACCACCAGGTGGCAATCTGTCAACAGCCACATTAATGGAGAATGGGACCTAATGCATTCAATAATACACATTTGGGCATTGCAATCTTTTCTAGTTGTCAGACAGCCTTTTTGGTGCTTTCAGTAAGTACACTTGGCCAGTATAATAACCGATGGGTTGTTTGCATCCTGCTCACGCGTTTAGAGCCAGAACACAACAGCATTTAAGAGTATTTTGGAAGCATATAATATAAAGTGTAGCAGAGCTTGAAAAATGTCTGGTATAAACAAACACAACTGGTTCTTATAGTTTCAGTATCCTAAAGACAGTCTGGGTAATACCGCTGGTTAAGAAGCCACTAGTCTGTCTGGCACTTCTGAGGTTCCTCTGACAGTAGCAAACCAAACAGAGAAAACACCACTGGAGTGCATCAAAAGCCAGGATCAGTTTAGCACAGCCACGGACGGTGACATTGATCAATTTCAGTTGCATGGATATATTTCTCCTCTTACTCAAATGATGGATTCTTGTTACTGTAAATGGTGAAATGCTTATCCTACCCTGTCTAAAAATACTGGTAGTCACAGCGGGAGCATTCAGTTAGAGACAATTTTCTGAGGAGAGCACTCACCAAATTGACCTGTGGGCACAGCTGTTTTCCACTCTAAACAACAAGCCACAAATCCAGCAGAAGGAATTGTAGAAAAATGCCACAAACAGGTTGATAGACACTTTAAAAGAGGGCCCGCAAAGCCTGGTTCCTCTCAGTGCGAGTTTGTCTTTACAAGTCAAAGGAAGCTATTAGACTTTTAACAACTGGAATTCATTACTGTCCTAGAGTACTTGGTTAAATGGGGTACTCGTGTAAAAATTCTTGCATTTGTGGGAGCAATGGATGATAAAGGGTTACAGTAGTTCACCCAGAATCTAAAGCGTGAAACACAGCACATAGAGTGTAGTCTGATTACCAAATGAATGACTCTTATGAGCCAGTTCCTTTGAATCTACAGTGCAAAAAACAGTGCAAACTGTGTAGTACGATTCCTGAACAAATTACTCTTATGAGTGTTCTTTTGAATCTACACTGCGAAACACAGCGCGACCATAGTAATGCGGTTCCCGAATGAATGACTCTTATAAGCCAGTTCTTTTTAGTGAATCTGACCTTTAAATCAGGCAGTGCAATTACTGACTGGCTGTTCATATGACAATGTGTAGTTAAAGATCGGCCTACACATTAAAAGGTTTGTTGTAATCAGTGGATTTTTTTGTATGATTAATTAATGAATAAAATATGCTAGCATATTTTATCTAGCACAATATATAGCTACAGTCAGATTTTCAGACTCCTTGCAATAGTGTGTCTGCTCTCAATCTGATTTTATTCATTTTCAATTTATTTATTAAATGTATTTAATCTCAACAAAAGTCTGAAATTTCATTAAAATGTCTGTGTAAACATGCCTTTAACAAGAATTGTATTAATTTGTTAGGCTAAATCTGTTCTGTTGAAATCTGAAATTACTGATATAAATAATGGAGTGTCTGTTTGCACTCCGGTGTAAATAGCATCTGCCACACAGTGCAGCTATTTGCACCCCAACAGTCTGGTGAAACCACACAAATACACAACAAACCAGTCAATAGATGTCGCTGCAGTGGCGTGGGGTGTAAAGACGGTGTGTGAATGTGTACTGTCGTCCTAGCGACCGCGGTTCGAGTCCACATTTTGTCACACTCTTTTTCCCAGCCAATTTCCTGTTTCCACTCTTAATATTTCCTTTAATACTACTTGTAATAATAGATCAAAAATGAATATAAATGTTGATTTTATCGCAGTGATTTAGTCACGGTGAATGTCGAGGAGTGCAGAGAAGGGTTTGATCTGGAGGTGGGGTCTGACGATCGCACTCGTTCCCACAGCTCGGCATCAATTGTGTGCAGATTGCATCACTGTATTACTAATATTGTAGTAACCATATTTTTTTTGGCAGAAACCATAGTTTTAATGCAATTAACCATGGTGTTAGTACAGTAATATGATGGTAATATAGTAACCATGATTAATTTTGTGGTTACTTTAAATTTACAAAAAATACCATGGTGAAACCATGGTTACTGTAGTACAACCAAGGTTATTTTTTCTAAGGTAAAGTTAGGGTTAGGTTTAGGGTAGGGGTTAGTCTGTGGGACTCTAAATAATCACAATAAACACACTGTAGTGATGCCCATACTGTATGTTAACATTTAAGTATGGGTGAAAATAGTATCTACCATTATTTGCACCAGGGTTGGGATGCAAATAATATCTGCCACTATTTGCACTGGGATGTAAATAGCATATACCATTATTTGCACCAGGGTGCAAATAGCATCTGACAATAAATAATATTTATTTCTCAAGTAAGAATAATCAATGGAACTCTGTACGATAAATTCCATATGATTCCCATCCCTAGACACAAGGGTGACTAAATGATGATTTTTGGGTTAAGTATACCTTTAAGACTACCCATTAAGGTTAAGCTTATCAAACCGTAATATGATAGTAAATACTGATGATGTTGCCTTTGAACTTATGATTAATTAGTATAAACAAGTGCCTCCGAGGTCACGCTGTGGAAAGGAAATTGCTATGTATCATGTTTGTTTCCCCCAAACAATTAGCAGCCTGAATAAAGGCTTGCAGAGAACTTGGGGTTATTTAGCACAGGTAATCAGTCATAAAAGCCCCTGAGCACAATGACCTGTATCATTTAAAGCTACAGTGAACCTATCAGCTGAATTAATTATGAGGAAAGTTAAACGCTAAGAGCTCAGACCGGGCATGTTCTAGTGATTCCACTGGTCTAGAAAATACCTTTACTTTGGATGACAGAACATCTGCCTCTTCAGTGCTTTTTTACTTCCGTTTTGAGTTGTTTCAAGCCTGGTCGTTTGAATAGGTTTTCTAAGGAGGTGTAAGATGTTTATTTGTGATACGTGTTTCAAATGAGGTGCTTTGAACATGGAGGCTGCTCAGTGGGAGGCATTGGCTTTAACAATAGAGCGGCACAAGGCTCTTCTGACAGGCCTCTCTCTGCAGTGGAGTAATTACACAGTGGAGATGGGATTATTGTCAGAGATGCTTTGACGCAGGTAAACTGTCTCCCGACGATGCCATGAAAGTCTAGCGTAGGCCTCTTCTGGTGCTGATGAAGTAGCTCTGTTCTGATTGTTATTGCCACATTAAGAGTCCTGATAGGCTTGACAAATATACGGCAATGGCTTTGACAGTCTTATCTTTCTCCCTTCTGTCACTTCTTCCTGCATGTATAGTTGTTCTAGTGATTTAATTAATATTCACAAATATTTGCATGTGTCTAAAATATCATCTAGAAAGTTCCCTAAAGTTTCAAAGGACTTTTATTGCCATATGCCTTCAAGCCTTTTTGTGAGCCAAATGCAACATAACAAGCGTAACAAATCTGTCTTATGTATATAAATAAAATTAATATAAAAGGAATAGTTCACAGGATAATTAAAATTGTCCTGTTAAGAAATTTTGAAGAATTTTCACACAGGTCTTTTCCATACAACAACAGTTCATATTAGTGACTCGAGAACTGCTTAAACCTGATCATTGTGTCAGTGAAAATAATTTAAGAACCGGATCAATCTGACTCATGAACCAGATCACTTCGATTTATTTAAAAGAGCAGGCTTGAGGCAAATATTTTTTCAAGAATCAGACGGGTCTGGTTGAACTCAATAAGCACATTTACATGCACTTTGAAATTTCGATTTTAAGCAAGACTAAAATTTTATGTAGACGTTTTAGTCCGACTGGAATTGAACCAGTCCAATTTTTGCAAAGTTGGACTAACAGACCTAGATAATGCAATTTTAGTTTGGCTTCATCCAGCATGCACGTTAATCAGACCAGAACTAGCACTTTGTCCTGCACTATTTGAGTTTGTTTTGCCCTAATTTGTGAGGTGTAAAGGATGCCGTCAGGTTTCACATCGTATAAATGCTCAGTGTAGATATGACCGCAGCTCAGACAGGACTCTCGACTGATTGTACTTCCTTGTTTCGGCCCAACAGTAACAAGGCTTAGTCACTCTGTTACTTTGTCGGAGTAGCCTGTGAATAGAAGAGTGTTGCCATGGCAGCATGGGTAAACAAACAATTGTGGTACCATGGAATGCTTCAAAATATTTACAATGGAGTAACCCTCCTTAGGTCGGCGCATAGCAGGCGGGAGAATCTGGAACTTTTGCACATCACAAATTGTTCTCAGCTGTAAGGTACTCCTCTCCTCTGGGTCAACCCTAAGCAACCCACATTACACAGATCACAAGGCCTCTGTTGCTCCATATGCTAAAAAAATACACAATTGCCTGAGGCAGTGGTTTTCAATCCTGGTCCTGCAGTACCCCAGCACTGCAAATTTTGGAGGTTTCCCTTATTTAACAAAACTGATTCAATTCATCAAGACTTTAAATGGGTTTTTCAGATAAGGGAGACATCCAAAATGAGCAGAGCTGGGGTACTCTTGAACCAGGATTGAGAACTACAACTCTAGGAACTGGATGTGCCATGTTGACACTGTGCTTTGTCCCATGTGTTCTTTAAACTATGAAGTACTAACAACAACCACGAAAACAACATTACTATAACTTCATTTTTGCAAACTGACTTTTTACGTACCTCGGTCTACATATCTTGCAGTTTCCTAAATTAACATTAGAGGCGCTACAACAACTGTATGTTTTATTCATTTTCACACAAATCATGACTACAAAGGCTGATTATGACTTTATAAACACTTATATTTCACACTGTTACTTACACACTGCTATGTTATGATATCCAAACACGTTTACTATAATGCATCACTTGAAAAACAATACATTTTAATGCTTGCATTACTGACCCAGCTATTATAAAACGTATTCTAGTGTGATTAGGTTCCACGGTAGCTCACCTGATAGATAAGGCTTTGAACTCTGAAGTCTGTGGTTCAAGCCCACCTAAACATGCAAGCTGACATGTGAGACAAAAGTGTCATAGAAGCAACACAAAATGATGTGGTTGCTTCAGAAAATGTGCTTTTCATTTCATATTTTGTTTTTGGACAGTTGGTTAGGTTTAGGCGTTGGTTAAGGGTAAGGATATCTGTTTGTTTCTACCTCTCATTTGACTTTAGATCACTATTGGTTAGATTTAGGTTACAGTTTTAGGTTAGGGAGGTACATTTTACCCATTAAAACCTCCATCTAATATTCACCTTAAACACCTTGTCTGATAAAGACACCATTTCACTCGCTTCTGGTACCCCCTGCTGGACATTTCACTAGGAAACGGCAACGAAATGTGTACTTGGGCACGTAATTTTGCCACGGTCAGGTAATTTTCATGAGATCAGGCTGACTTTCTTGGTACCTATACTATAGCATTTACATTTGAAAAAAGCTGCTCGTTCTCCACCATTACTTATTTTTAAAAACTTTTCGAATATGGCAAATCCGTGGCCTTATAGGATAGTAAAGTGTCCACTGGTTGCATACTTCAGATTATTATCTACTGTATTACATATACTGAATTTTTGGACATCCTACTCAGTGGCTTCTCAGGGTCATTATTTAGTGTGGGGCACAAACAATCACTTTACAATCAATAATTTGACCGATCAAAAAGAAACAAGAAAAATATTTTAACCTAGTGCATCAGTCTTGACTTCACTCTTTGTCCCTCACATTCCTACTGTGCATATGCGCTGTTTATTCCCTGGTATTAATATGGGTATTAGATGCGTATTAACTGGCACCATCATCATTTACACCTGGTATTGTGCGTCGCTTTTGTGTTTAGATTTTGAGTAGAGGGTATCTGATTTCACGACTGCATACATTAATCATTACTTCAGTGTGTTAATTAGTGCCCGACCAATTTATATCACAGATATATCGGTATCGGCGTATATGTTTTCCGATATGCGCAGATATGAAAACTTTTTTTTCAGAACATATAATGCAGAAAACAATGCTTGGGGTGATTTAGAATAGGTATATGATAATAATGTCAAATATTCTTTGATAAAAATATTTAAGAAAGCAGCCTTCCGAGTACCTTTGCATAGTCATATCGGTGAACAATCCACATAGAAAAGGTCTGTTTTCATTCCAGCTCAAAAATGAACTATATCGGCCACCATATCTGTGAATTTTCCCCCTCTAAAATCGGTATTGTATCGGTCTTAAAAATTCCATTTCGTTCGGGCCCATAATAAAAAGAAAACACAAAAAAAGCAGCGCATCATTCCAGCCAATTATGCATGCATTTAATATAAGCGCAAACATCACGTTTAGAGCAGAATTGTCCATTATTTTAGTGGAGTAACTAAATGAGCTTCACAGATGTGCTTCTCATGTTACACTTTTATGTTCACATCAGGGACTGTGAAGTTCTGTGAACTTGTGCATGTGTGTTTGCACTTTAACCGGCAAATTTTAAAAACCTCGTTTTAACACAGCGGTTGATTGACAGGTAGAAGCTTCACACTAGAACTCATTGGTTTCACTGGACTCAAACAAGGGAAGTCAAAAAATCATAAAAGCTTACAGTATCTACTGTCATGTATATGCCATTATAATAGATGCTATGCCCCTCAATGCCCTAGTACTTATAAAATGAAAACAAGTATGACTGATAAAAATAGACCATGACAGAAATTTTACAGAGAAATTTTGGGCAACCTCTGAACATGATGCCAAACATCCCTAAAAATTTAATCTCTGCACAAAACACCACTAAGACGTGCACATCCACATCAAAAAAGCTCAAGTGACTGTGAAATGTAACCACAAATAGGCAAATCGTCAAAGGGTGTGCATTTTATCTCACTAACTTGAATGAGCAGCATAACAAAACTAATAAAAACAGACTCCCAATATTTAGCAGTCATTGATATCTAATACAAACAATGCATCAACAACACAACACCTATGGCATACAATTCAATGAAATGGTGAACGGTGCTTAACTAATCCAACCAACAGCACATTAGCAAAAAAGTTTGCTTTTAAAACTTACCAGTGAAGTTCACTACGCAGGTCTGCAGTCAAGAGCGGTAACTTCCGATGCTCATGTCAACAGCTTGACATAAATATGATCAAAGCTTTTGATTGGCTCATGGGCAAAGGCAAACTAGCCCCTCAGGACATCGTTAAATGCTCGTTGCACATGCGCATGACATTCTCCAGATCTCCATTGATTAACATTGAGGATGAAGGGCTAGCCCCACGCATAGGAAATGAGAATGTTTAAATGGCTTTTACGCAACATACCTTAAAATAATAGAATTTCTCAAAATAATATATACCTTTTTCTTGTATAATGGACATAAAATACATTTAAGTTGCGGAAAATATATTATTTCTTCAAATAAATGTATGATGATGCCATGCAATTTGCACAAATGCGCCACCTCTGGTGGGGCTTAGCCCCACTTGCCCCTAATGTAGAGACGTGGCTGATCCTACTGATTTGACATACTGCTTTTTGCATATTGTGTAGAAGGGAAGTACTCCTATTCGCAAATGCACTTTTTTCAAGTTTTTGAATGTGATGACAGCTCCTGTGAGATAGCAAAGTGTTCACTGGTTGCACACTTCAGAATCTCAGCAGAAGCAGTACAGTAAGTCATCCGGCTCTTGTTCACCTACTGTATCATTAATAATGAGTATTCTGGGGGCCTGGGTAGCTCAGTGGTAAAATACGCTGGCTACCACCCCTGGAGTTCGCCAGTTCGAATCCAGTTCGCTAGTTCGCTAGTTGAGCATGGTTGCTGCGGTGGATGGCGTGAAGCCTCCACACGCACTATGTCTCCATGGCAACGCACTCAACAAGCCATGTGATAAGATGCGCGGGTTGACAGTCTCAGACGCGGAGGCAACTGGGATTCGTCCTCCGCCGCCCGGACTGAGGCGAATCACTACGCGACCACGAGGACTTAAAAAGCACATTGGGAATTGGACATTCCAAATTGGGAGAAAAAAAAAAAAAAATGAAATTAAAAAAATGTTAACACATGGCTAGAATCAACTCCGTGCTTTCTAATGTAATCATAATGTGTCTTCATTATTAATTATTACAAATGTTTAAAAGTCAAAAACCCTGTGGAAAATCTAATTGCATGTGATTTCACAATGCCACTGTGCATTTAATATAGAGACAATTTTTGATTAGGCTCACAAAGGTTGCATTCATGTTGATTAATAACTGAGACATGTTTCCCTAGCAACCACCATGTATGTTGTCATTGGCCCCAGGCTATACCCAAGTCAATTTAATACATCCTGTGCTTAGCGACGACTGAGACATCCATTCCACATTTCCAGTAATAGCCTCATTCTGTGTTGTATTTCCTATCAATCTATCAGAAGCCTCTAGGTCCCAAAACCTCTTTCCCAAGACCACTTCAGCAGATTAAAAAAGGATTCAATAAGGAACCGTTTAGGCTATTAAAAATCTCTTGTGGAGGCTCTTCTAGACTAATTGCAGTGAGGTTGGTTCAGTTCTACAGAAAGAGTAACTGGATATTTTAATGCTTCATTAATGACAATGTTGACAATGAGTTTTACAATTAAAAGATTTAACAATGAGTTTTTATTTTCCAAAAAATCTATAGGGGAGCTATTTCTCAAACTATTTTCTCCTGTTCTCCAGAGAATATGTCTCAAGTGTAGTGTAGTTTATTTATTTATTTATTTATTTATTTTTAATAATAGGCACCTTGCATACAAAAAAACAAAACAAACAAAAAAAAAAAACATTTCCACCATTACTACCCAGGAAGAAATATAATAGTTCATAGCAGTCCCAATAGTGGGACATGTTGTCACACTTTTGTATATGGGGTGAGCAGTCACAGTGAAACCTGCCATTAAACAGCCTGTTACAGTTTGTTATATTTTGTCAGCAAAATTTAAACCATAAAATACAAAGCAATTCATGAAACAACAAAAGGTTTGCAATTTGATTTTCCACAGGGTTTTGACTTCAGCAATATTTCAGTGGTAACAAAAATATCAAATCATTGTTTTGACCAAAAATACTGTAATTAATCAATTTTAAACATTTAAAACACATAGGACAACCAGACACTTTAAGAAAAATACCCTTGTTCTGAGAACAAAATCTACCTCCATTATATGGTTAGCCCTTGCCTGAATGTATGCTAGTTTCGTACAAGGTGTTTCAAACCAACATACAAAGCAAATGCTTAAAAAAACATGTGTTTTCATAAATGAATGTTTGACTCAAAATCTTGCAGTTACTGAGACACAGCCCTTGTGAAAACTTCCCCATGTAACAACAAGCCCCCGTCTCCCCAACACTGTTGCTCAGTGGTGCAAACAGAGCCACTGTTGAGAACAAGTGTGTAGTCGGTTTTGAGATTAGCTACAGTAATTACTCACAAACTAATATTGCAGCCACACTCAGCATTCCAAATGGCCATAAGTCATCAATCTCACCTGTCATGAAAACGAGAAATGTCACTACTTGACCCCACCTGAGAACTTTTGTTCCATTTGATTGAAATCAACTATTGCACAACCCCTACCGACTATTTTCACATCTGACGTCAATGTGGCCCAAGAGATTGAAAAGAACAAAATGTGCTTTTTTCTTTGTTCCAACCTGGGAGTGAAGACTTTTTTGACATTTATATTCTGTGAAAATATAATTGTTACTTTATAATGACATTTATAATGTCAGTGATTTGGAATAAACATATTGTACAGTCTTGTAATTTCTAGTATGGAAAAAGCAATTTCACTCACCATGCCATGGTTTAGCCACTGAGGTATAAAGTTGTCCAGAAGTCTTGGGTAGACCAAGTCTCTGTCGTACAGGTGCAGAGTCCAGAACATAGTCACCACAAACTGGATGGCAAAAAATAAAATAAAAGGAGATGCAGGTGATAGCAAAAACATGTTACTTTTTTTGCAATTTAGGTTCATTTTAGCTGCCTATTAAGGTTGAGTAAAGTATAATAGTAGATGCCCCCAAAGAGCCTCATGGTGCCTACAAAAGGACTCGGCATACTGACCCAAGTAAAAAGTCCCCAACCTCAAGTCTGTACAATATTCTGGTGCTGAGATATGAGTGTTGTTATCCGGTTGCTAGGCTGTTTCATCTCATTGCCAAGATGTTTGTGAATAACTGTAAAAAGAAAGTATGACTGATGGGTGAATAAAGCGTGACTGAAAGATAGAGAGACAGACAGACAGACAGACAGATAGACATATAGATCTATAGATAGTTAGAAATTATATAGCACACCAAGTCCGAACAGTCTGAAGGTCTGTGCCAAGTTTGGTGGATGTCACTTGAAAGCTGTAGGAGGAGTTACATTTAATTTAGTCTTTGTTTAGAGATTTCAGAAAAGCCCTATTAAGCCTAATGTCTAGAATAGTATATTGACTTAAAGAGATAGTTCACCCAAAAATGAAAATTCTCTCATCATTTACTCACCCTCCTGGCATCCCAGATGTGTATGACTTTTTTTCTCCTGCAAAACACAAGTGAAGATTTTTAGAAGAATATTTCAGCTCTGTAGGTCCATACAATGCAAGTGTTAAAAATTTTTAAGCTCTAAAATCCACATAAAGGAAGCATAAAAGCAATCCATAAGACTCCAGTGATTAAATCCATGTGTTCAGACACGATATGATAGGTGTGGGTGAGAAACAGATAAATATTTAAGTCATTTTTTATAATAAATTATCCTCTCTGCCCATTAGGGGGCGATATGCATGAACAATCACCAAAAACAGAATGAGTAAGAGAAGAAAAAATGACTTAAATATTTCTCAACCACACCTATCATATCACTTCAGAAGATATGGATTGAACAACCAGGGTCATCTGGAGTACTTTTATGTTGCCCTTATGTAGAATTTGGCACCCATTCACTTGTATAGTGTGGACCTTACTGAAATATTCTTCTAAAAATCTTTGTTTGTGTTAAGCAGATGAAATAAAGTCATACACATCTGGGATGGTATGAGGGTGAGTAAATGATGAGAGAATTTTCTCTTTTTTTACTATCCCTATTTTTTACTATCCCTTTAATCAAGCCAACATAATTATATGATTGCCCCTCAGCTAGCAATACAAAAGTAATTGGTTCTCGAATGTTATCAGGTGTCAGCCATCTCAATTATAAACTTTAATGTAATGAGCTAAAAAGTGAAAATGCAACAACATTACTTCTTTAGAGAAACTCGATAAAATTTTAGACCTCTTACTCCCTGAAAAGATTTTAAATGGAGCCCATCCCTTGCCTGAGATTCCCAGCAGGTCTTCCAGCAGCCTGCCTCATGCCAGCACACTCATTATGCTAAAATAAACTCTTGTCTAATATCCTCTTTGATTCTCCCATCTAAAGGACACAATCTCTGTGCAAAACCATGACAAGCAGTAAAACCAGCTACGAGCACAGCAAAATGACATGTGGAGCTCATATTTTTTTATCAGCATACCATAATTAATCCCTGAGAGCTGACTTTTTCTCCCTGCTTTTATCTGGTACTTACTTGAAGCTAGAGATGCCTTCTGAAAGAAAGACAGTGTTAAGCTTACAAGGACATCTCATATGCTGTTTAAAAACAAGCATGTTGGTGTTGAGCATGCAGGCCTTGTGAAAAACTATTTGAAGTCCCAGGCTCTCTGAGAAGCTGCTTCGGGAGCAAGGAATTCCACATCCCCTGCCATAATCCTGAACTGTTCAAATGATATTTGCATTAATGGGCCTCATTTATGGATTTGACAGATTCCTGTTTGGATTGGTTGTCTCAGATTATGTTGTAGGGCTCTGGTTTTCAGTAAAGGCTTGGATGATGGTTGCCATTCCCACATAAACGGTCAGCACTATGAGGTTAGAGCTTGTGAAAGAGAACTGTTGTGCTTTTGAAGCAAATTTCAAGAGAACGGTTGGACTTCATCTTGAAAGCGCTAGTTAAATAAGTTCACTGCCGGACAGGTGATTTATTTAGATTTGCCTGTTCCTCTCTCTCTCTCTCTCTCTCTCTCTCTCTCTCTCTCTCTCTCTCTCTCATTGAGAAATGTCGATAAACCACATGGCACACTGCAAAACCTTTCTATTACCCTTCTGAAAAGATAGCAGGACTGGTTTGTGCTGGTCTGAGACTAGCAAAACTTTTATTCTGATCTTTTCAGCAGACTATCCAGCCAAGCTAGCTGCAGTAAGTGTACGGCTGTATCCCTTGCCACAGACTAAGGTTGTTAAGTGGAAAGTGCAGAATTGTGTCCCACTTTGTCCCAATGTACAAAGCAGAAGAGTTGAGGCGTATACTGTATCATGATGCCTTAGAAACCACTAATATGTGCCAGGAAGTGACCTGGCAAATGCTAACAAGTATGCATATCACTCAAACACAGTAGAGCTTGTTTCCCAATATTAATGGCAGCATTAATGATGCTCATTGTGATGGCTGTAAGTTGAGCCACATGCCCAGCACTTAGAATGAGGGCCAGGGCCAAGCCAAGCATCAATTTGGTGTTTGTGTCATGACAGTCTGGCTGCTAAGTTTTTACAAGCTAACAAGCAATCCCATTAAGTCACCACTGCTTAAAGGTCTATTTATATGATTCTGAATAACTTTTGTAATATTACACATTGCTCTATTTACTATATTAATAGTGAGATTGATGTTTACATAGAAAAACAATGGAAAAGCAGTGCAGACAGATACAAAAATACTTTCTTGCTCACAAGTCATAGTGATGTCTTATTTGTGAGTGAATCATTCTGTTGAGTCAGATCTTTTTAATGAATCAGTAAAAATGGTTCACAAATTGGTCTGAATAATTCATTAGTGAATCAGTCTGAATTTGTGTGATTTTTAAAATAAAAAAAAATTATTCAATAATGAAAGACATAAAACACAAAAAATTGTTGAAAAGTGTGTGAACCCTGTATTAGAAATCCTTTGCAATGAAATGTGGATTGCCCATGTCTGTTTCATTAAAATAAAATAAGTGGAGTCAATTTTCATTCGACTTGAAGTTTGACACTGTCCTGTGACTCCCTGCAAAAATAGCCAGCCAGGGGAAAAGCGGGATATTTGTGAGCACAATTTAAATATTTTCCATGTAATTATCTGATGGCCATCACACACACAAACAGAAACAGCATTTCCTCCTCCACTTCAGAGAACAGGATCTTGTTGCACAGCTCATTGTGCGGCAGTGCCATTGAACCCAGAGCAGATAGATGACTTGGCATTTGCAAAGCAAATGGACTGTACATTAAAGACAATATGTGTTGGTGTCCGTAGTCCCCTTATGCAAAGCAGCATGTGAGGATGTGCCCTGATATAGCGGTATGTGCTGAGAGAATACAGATGCTGTCTGACCTGACCTGCAGGCTCAGGACTTTTCCATCAACTTCCCTATTGTACCTTTAATGTATTAGATGATTCAGTGTTTTGATGGTCTAAATACCTAAAGGCACCTAATGTCTAATTACGTCTGATAAAAAAGACTAAACATCACCTACTTGTCTAAAGTAATTATGCCTCCTCTTAGTGCCTGAAGTGTCAATCTAAAGGGATCTTGGGGGGAGAGGATTAAAACAAATAACATTTGTGTGCTCTAGGACAAACATGTTCCCCAAGCCGGATTAACTGCAGACAGACAGACAGACAGACAGATAGACAGATGCATAGATACATAGATCTAAGAAGTGGCATCATTGTTGTTTTTAATGCTAAAAATGAATGCATTGGTCAGGCATTTACAGTATGCCGTATTTTACCTTCTGCGCCCCATGCCAATGTGCTCATTACACAAATCTCATTTTTTAGATCTGCTGAATGATTGCTCGAAACAAGTTTTGAATAGTTTTCCTGTGGTTTCAGACATCTTAATGTCAATGACATGTGTGGGTGGGGAAGGGCAACTCCAGACAAAGTATTGCATTCATGTTTTGTTACAGTACTGTTTTTTTTCCTTTCCCACACATTAACAATGGAACTTGATGGCTCAGAGAGTTTACAGTAGGTTCACACACTTTAAACTAACCATACCATGTCACCACCAGCCAATGACTTTTGCTGATTTTTATGTACAAATAAAAAAATCCTAAGGATGTTTTCATATGAAGGTTTATATACTGTTAAGGCTGAAACTTTTTCCAACCTGAGTTTTTAATGAACACTTTTTTTTGGATGTGCTACTTTATTTTGGATCATAGTGATGTTTTCATACAATTTCAATCAAATTTTCAATGTTGATTCAAAGCATTAAAGTTATCTGAACATCAACATACCCTCATAACCTTGAATCAACATGCATCAAGAAGGCTATCTAGGTCATGAGCTGGCAGCACTGCTCGCAGTCTGCGGATGTACTAGGTCCAACTAACACAAATAAAGCTGGTTCTTTTGGATCACAATCAGTTAGTGTACATATGCAAAAAAGAAATCTAATTAGTGGTTTATACATACCACACCAACAGGAAAGGCCAGAACAGCCATCATCCAGTCTCTTAAGCCAATCAGCTTTCTCAGCTGTCTCTCTTGCTCCATACTGGCACTGCCTTTCGTCAAAAGGGTGGAAACATCAGTCAGGACACACACTCCAAAGAATACAGCCTGAATGACCTGAGAAAGGGAATCATAATGTACTGGTTAGGTAAGTAATGTAGGATAACCATTCTGACACCTGTCCGATTCTAAGTTGTTATAAAGGGAAAGTTCACCCAAAAATGAAAGTTCTGTCATCAGTTATGCACCCTCATATTGTTCCAAACTTGTTTGACTTTCTTTTTTTAGTTGATAGTGCCTAACTTTAAAGCTTAAAAAAGACCAGAGTAGGGTAGAGTAGTCAAAAACTGTACTCAAGTAAAAGTACAATTACTTTAAAAAAAATAATTACTCAAGTAGTAACTCATTACTTTCACAAATTACATAATGGACGTTAAGTCCATTATATTCCATTACATAATACACATTGAACATGTATTACAGAATTATAATTATTATTATTATTAATGGAAATTCTGTCATCATTCATCATCATTTTGTTCCAAACCTGTATGGCTTTCTTCCATGCAACACAATAAGGAGATTTTAGACAGAATGTTTGGCTGAGTCACCATTTACTTTCAGTGAATGTTTTTTTTTCTCCATATTTAGAAAGTGAATGGTGACTGAGACTGTCAGTCCCTAACATTCTGTCTAACATCTTTTGTGTTCCACAGAATACAGAAGGTCACACGGATTTGGAACAACATGAGGGTAGAGAAATTATGACAGAATATTTAATTATGGCTGAGCTATCACTTTAAAGAAATAGTTCACCCAAAAATGAAAATTCTCTCATCATTTACTCTCATCTGGGATAGCCTCATGCCATCCCAGATGTGTATGACTTCCTTTCTTCTTTTTAAGGCGAGCTCAGGGAGGACAGAAACCTCCTGTGGAGCAGAAGGGCAAAAGCTCGCTTGATCTTGATTTACAGTATGAATGCGGACCGCGAAAGCAGGGCCTCACGATCCTTCTGGCTTTTTGGGTTTTAAACAGGAGGTGTCAGAAAAGTTACCACAGGGATAACTGGCTTGTGGCGGCCAAGCATTCATAGCAATGTCGCTTTTTGATCCTTCGATGTTGGCTCTTCCTATCATTGTGCAGCATAATTCACCAAGCGTTGGATTGACATACAAATCAAAGCTGCCTTTTTAAAGTAACACAAGGGGAAGTTGAATGAGATGGCTTTCTGATGAAAGCAAGGTATTTATCTTTGGTTGTCTCAAAATAGAATTTGAGTATTTCTAAGTGTCATCATTTTCCAAAGGCAAACAGTCTCACATCACAGGAAACAGAACATATACAGATACACTTGACAAGCTTTATGATGTAGACACACAACCTTTCCTCCATAACCTATTTCTTGTCTTAAGCTAATGTCTTTTTTTTTTTTTTTTACCACTCTTTCCATTAGTGCACAGTCGTGATAAGAGTGTTAAAAGATTGCTTTGACATTAATTTAAGATGGAAAGACATTAAGGAATTATGAGGGTTTCTTTATTATATCTCCTCCACAGACATCCAACATGCAAAAAAGGCTCCCATTAATACACTATTTAATATTTCATTCCTCATTATCTTTCTTGTCCTAAATTTGTTTCCTGGTGTCTGCAGACAGGAGAAGCCCTGCTAAGGCCCTGCTCAAATGCTCAGCGCTTCAATTAAATGTTCGATTTGTCCAAAACCAATCCTTTATGAAATACGTCTTAAACCCTCATTACCATTCCCTCAAAACGATCTATTTTTCTTACTCTACCCTCACTACTGCTTTTGATCTTTGATTTAACTGAGCTAAAAATGGATGTCCATCCTTCTCTCACATCAATTGAACAATTTAAAAACAGCCTCAGTACAAGGGCATGGAGCCAGTAAAGGCATAAAATCATTTATTAGCTATACAAAGTCTTATTTTGTGCTTATAAACAACCACAAGGATTCCTAGACTGCGACTCAAGACTCCATGAAATCTAGTGAATTGCTTGTTTGAGGCTGGGAATGTTTTAAACAAAAATTGGGCTAGGAAACCTCAGTTCTTACCAAATAAGACAGTTTACTATAAACTGTGGCAATAAGGCTTGCAAGACAGTCTTTGAAATAAAGTGAAAAATATACAGTATTGAAAATTAAGGGAGTGATATAAAAGTCTGTCCTCATTTACTCACCCTCATTATGTTACAAAACCATGTGATGTTCTTTCTTCCTTGGAACACAAAAGAAGATGTAAGGCAGAATGTTATAGAGTGAAAGTCCCTATTCACTTTCATTGTATGTCAATATTCTTAAATATTTAACCTCTTGTGTTCCATGGAAGAAGGTCATATGGGTTTGAAATTATAGTTTCCATTTTGAGGGGGAACTAACACAGTTTTTTTTTAATGTCATAAAATTCACCAAGCGTTGGATTTTTCACCCACTAATAGGGAACGTGAGCTGGGATTAGACCGTTGTGAGACAGGTTAGTTTTACCCTACTGATGATGTGTTGTTGCAATAGTAATCCTGCTCAGTACGAGAGGAACCACAGGTTCAGACATTTGGTGCGTGAGTTTGGCTGAGAAGCCACTAGTGTGAAGCTACCATCTGTGGGATTATGAGGTAACGCCTCTAAATCAGGATCCCCCTAAACGTAACGATACCGCAGTGCCGCGGGATCATTAAGTTTAGGGGGGATTCTGATTTAGAGGCGTTCCGTCATAATACCACAGATGGTAGCTTCGCACCAGTGGCTCCTCAGCCAAGCTCACGCGCCAAATGTCTGAACCTGTGGTTCCTCTCATACTGTGCAATTGCACTTAGTTCAAAGTCCAAATCAGTTGGTCCAAACTTTTTAAAACACTTTAAAATGCACAATGCATGCTTAAGGTATTAGACTTGAACAGACTTTGCTGAACCAAATTTGCAGGCTATTATACAGGCTGCTGTTAAATAACTGCCTTTCATCATAATAATGATACACTTAGCAAACCTGTGCATCTCTGCTGATTAAACTCTGCTAATTAAACCACAGATATCTCAATGTCAGATCACTGAAACCTTTGTTCACACCTGACCAGGCACTTTATGTATGACACAGAGAGCTCAGTTCTATGTAAGGCTCCTCAAGTGTCCTATTGTGAGAATGGAAACCCAAATCTGAGCCCCTGTTATTAATAATTAACGAAGCCTGATGAAAACATAAATGGCTGAAATCACAGTGTCACAGTCAAGGCAGTTAACACAATGATAACAGTTACTTAGAGTGTGAATAAATTTAACAATACTACAGTGGAGTAGATTCATTTTGGATGTTACACTGAATGTTTCAATCAGTGTTGGGAGTATTTGATCCAGATATACTGGCATTTCTTGTGCCAAGCTGAGATAATCTGCCTCTAAGAAAACGATATGCATTTATCGTCTGTTCTAATAAGCCTCTTCCAAAATGAGCATTGTCCAGTTTCATTATAGCAATGCTATGACTGGTGTCAGAGGTCCTTAAATGCTGTCATAATGAATCATTATACTATTATGCAAAGTAACACAAACAATAAATCACTTCACCACCTCTCCAAAGTGAAAGTCACTCTAGTTGTTCTGTGTTTATGTACTATGAAAGACTCAGTTTATGAACAATATATTTACATCAACCTCTAAGTGTAATTATTATAATCTTTAACTTATTGAAATGAGATTTGTACTGGCCAGCTGTACTTTAAAACAAACAGAAAGTGAAACTTTAAAGTTTAAGGAATTATGTGCAACTAAAAAAGAATCTATGTGAAATTTGAATTATTCTGTATGTTTTTTAACCCCCAAAAGTTATTGCAAATTTATGATCAAGCTCTCTGACTGCATTACACTAAGGATCAAGGGAGGAAACATCAAGTGTTATGAAACAGTATTAACATATTTGTACATGAGATTATTCCCAGAGAAGAATGAGAAAATGTGCAAACAGTGCCCTGGAACAGATGTACAAATGTGCAGTGTAACAAAACAACTTTTATTGCTGCTTTGTATTCAGTATTATTGCTATTAAAAAATCACTATTCAAAAAAAAGGGGGGGGGGGGCATTTATGTGGAAAACATGAGTCATTGGCTTGCAGACTGTCATAACAGTCAATGTGTATGTGCGTGCGTACAGATGCTGGCGCTAATGTGACCTGCATTTACTCTAACAGAATGGGGCCTTATGGTGACAGAACAAAAAGCAAGGATGCTTCCATTTACTGCATATATAGAAATGTAAATGCACCTTTAATTTGTCCTCCTAATTGTTTTGAGAACTGCTTGTAATTCAACACAACCCTATAAGATTCATTATTAATGAGGATGCAAGGTATGGAAAGCATGGCACCATTATTAGAGATTTAAAAGCATTATGTCATGTGATTAACATTTAATGATCAGCAAACATGATGTAACTAAGGTTATTTGTTATGGGTGTTTGGTCTCCTATTCATAGGAGCCTGGCATAATTCACCATAACGGGCCTGCCTGTATGTTTTTTATGCATTATGGAGATAGGCTACAGCATGGTGGTGCGCTCTCAGATTTATATAATCAGGCACTGTATGGGAACGATGCGCGTGCACTTACCAAATCTATGAACGTTAGAAACTTCCAGCTACCGCCGTATGTTTGATGCGCGGGCATGTCTATTGCTTTGTAACTGTAGAGGATGGAAAAATAAGACAGGAGTATCGCTACTCTTACGATCTGAGATGGGATAAGTGCCATTTTCCTTCCCCCGTCGTATTTCCGTCTCAGGAAATATCCTGGTGACAGAGGGATATTGATATCCGAGCGACTTGGTGATGGGAAGGAGAAGGAGAGGGTCGCGCGGATCCGAGCGCGAGATGTTGGAGGAGGCGGCGGAAGTGCAGGGAGGTTGTTGCTATAGTAACAAGCATCGCTGCCTGTGTAGAGCAGCGCGCGTCACTGTCCTTTGTGCTGGCGCATGACCATCGTGTGCAGATGCTGATCCGCGCCAGTGCTGAATATTTGGAGCGATGTTGGTTCACGCTGTCTCCCACGTAATCACTTTTTGAATTTATTCATAGTGTCCAAATGTAGTGCAAAAATAAATATGTTTAGACTAACCATTTAATCTCTATTATTAATCTCTATATTATATTATATTAGGCATATATTATATTATATTATATTATATTATATTATATTATATTATATTATATTATATTATATTATATTATATTAGTCTAGTCGACAATTCCAAACAGTGTCAGTTGAGCATCCATTGTTTTATAACAACAACAACAACAAAAGTTATTAAAAAATATATAAAGAGGAAACATCCAATAAGCATCACATTGCACTTTCAAGATAAAGCATGGAAGCAACCAGAATAGAATCAAATGAAACAAAAAGAAAGCATTTCTCACCATTGTGCATTTCCGAACAGTATTACTGTAAATTATTATTGCCCATTTGAGTAGATCACTGTTGGAGAGACATCAGATGGTGGCAGACAAAGAATGTGCCCTTGTAAAACCTGTATTATGCTACAATGATGAGATTTACATAGGAAAATCCCTTTCCAGAGGCAGACAAAATGGTTCCCAGAAACTGGACGCTTTCATGTTCGGAGTTACTGTCACTCACACAACACATTATGCAGGCAAATCCACTTATAGCCAACATGTTATTGCTTTTTATCTTAAATACATCAGGGTGCTGAAGTGTTTGAAACAATTGTGGAAGATGATGTGTGTCTTTGAAATATTCAAAACCTCATATTTATTTAACTCAACCTGAGCCCCATGAGCAAAATGAGAAAATGCAAAGAAAATATAAGCTATGCGGACTGCTGTGCAGGCTCTTCGCCTACTGTGGGGTTTGACGGGGTCTGCCAGAGTGCAGGAGTGATCTGCAGTTTGTGGTTAGCTGTGGGGAGCATGCAAGGGTTTGCAGAGTTGAGGTAGACTTGCTCAAAGTAAGTGTACTTCAGAGATGTGTATGTGGTTCTAGATGAGTGCAACCACCAGCAATCCAAAGCTTCATCTCAATCAGCTGGCCCCAAGCTCTCTGACAAGTAAAGCTTAACTTTAGAGTCCAAAATAAGTGCAGGATTTTACTGGGTAGACCGCAGTGTAATGCATTATTAATATCATAGAGTGCCAAAAGTCACATTCTTGAGAATCTGTGTAAATAAGTGCCCCTGCTGTCTGACACTCTTGAAAAATATCAAACAAGTTTATCCAGCCATGCAGGGCCAAACTAGAGTAAAATGAATGACCAAAGAAAGACTAATAATACTATCTTTTGTGAGTGCAATAGGAACTAGGAACAGTAAAGTGACTGTCTGAGAGGCAGACTGAGGTTGTGGACATGTGGTTTGTGTGGTTATTCTACTCTACTTTCTATATGTCTATTTCAATTTTCCATTAACTTATAAAGCTCATAGCCTAGCGTATAGCCAATAAATGTGTGATGGCAAGAATTATTCAACCACATTTGAAAAGAGAACTGAATACACTGAACCGCAAGTCTTAATGCAGTCCACAGACAGGACATAGAGCAATATATCTGTCTTTTGGATACATCTGTTGCCATAGTTGGAGATGTGTGGGTAAAGCCATGCTAATCCTTTTCCCTCTTATCAATATCAGGCCAGATCTGCAGCCAGATCCTGTACATACTGTATTTGTCAATCTCGTACATGATATGCCCTTATGTACGTACAACACATTCAAGAGTGCTACTCAGGCATGACACTGTTGCAAAGTGCACTCTAGCCGCCTATGAATAGCATAGTGTGTCTCATTAAGATACTGTTTTGTTTACAACAACGTAATGCCATGGACCCAAACACTGGTGTGGGCACTGATATTTTAGTCTGTTTGCAAACATCAAAGTCTGCCCAATCAATTTAATGAAGAGAGTGAACGCACACATTTGCTTGCTCACCCACCTCCTGCTTACTTTTGTCCTGTTTCTGCCAATTAGATGTCCCCTCTCAGAAACCTCCCACTCTAATCTCGACAGGTAATGAGGAAATATTATTCATTCATTACAACTGCCTTTACATTTAAATTTGGTTTTGTAACTGTCCTACGGTTAATCAAAAACTGTCAACACAGATGATGAAATTTTGGGAGGTTGACAGTGCTCGCACTTTGTCCATCCATCCATCCATCCATCCATCCTGTGAAACAGTCATTTTAGGTGCTCTATTCTGATTGGACACATGGCTTACAAAGAGTGCGGATATTCAGTTATTTTTTATATTTAGATATTTAAGAACACTTCAATGTATCACTCTTCTTGTCTCTGTTCATGGCGTTCCAGACAGGCTTTCGCAAAGTTTGAATCTGCTTTCATTTCCTTTGTGGCTATTTTCGATACTGGAGCAAAAAGTTACAAATTAGCTGACTATATTTTGTTTAAAATGTAAATGACTCATTATTAACTTCTTATTTATGGGTGTTTAATAATTAAATAATTTCAACATTTTATGTATCCTAAATACATATAATTAAATAATATTGCTGGCACAATTACAGCTTGATTGGAAATGACGCCCAATAAAAGTACTCACAAATGATATTAACCTGGCAGCAATTTATTTTACAGTACTATGCTACATTTATGTACTATAAAATTACAACAACTACATAAATTACTAGGTACTAACCCTAACCCAAACCCTAACCTTAACCCTAACCTTAAGTTACCTAATATTATTCTATACTTACAGTGTACTTACAGAAGAAAGTACTCTGAAAGTTCACATACTGTAATATAAAGTGCAACCAACCTTTATATTTCTTTGTTTTCTACATCTTGAGCATGCTCTTCACTGACACTTATTGACTTGGTTAACAAGTACACTAACTTTTGAACTTTATTAGGGGCAAAATTGTTTGGTGTGGTGGAACTGATGCCACAACTGTGGGACATTTTAGAAAATTTAAAAGAATTGTCACAATTGTTTACAAAATGTATAGAAATAATTTTCACACTAAAAATATTGAAATGGTTTGTGTATTTTACTCTGTGTTAAGATGATCATAGTTTAAAATTAGTAAAAATTCATATTTTTATCATTTAATTTCATAGAATAATATTTGAAAGTTTGGTTCTGGGACAAGCCTATAATATCAAAATCTATACATAAAAGGCAAGTAAAGTTTTAAAAGCAAGTGTGTAAGTCAGTTTTGATGTGATCCTTATATAACAAAAAGAACAATGCTGAAATCTGTTATTAAAAAAAACAATAAAAAATGAACCTCTGGGACATGAAATTACCTGTATTATAGCCGTGGTGATGTTCTGTACAACAGCACTCTTGCTCATGTGATATTGCTTAATAATAGATCAACAATAATGACCCATTTCAGGTTTGCATCCTATCTCTTACCTTTTTCATTGTTCATTTGCCTGAGAATGAATAATGTGTGTGGTGAGGTTACAATTGTCCCTGTGGACTTCGAGATTTGAGGGTTGTTTACTGTGCCGCCAGCTTTCATCCTCATTTTGACAAGCAATAAATGATACCATGTGTATATTAACGCTTGGTGTTTCCATAGTCACACAACACATTCCATATCATTAAAGTGAATGGTCTGTGGTCACAGTCTGTCCAACAAAAGAGATCACACAGACACACACCTGCACTGTAGACAGAGATATTTAGAGCATAAAGTGCATATCCGTGTCCGCAGCACATTATGAAGAGGTGTGAAAAGGCAGATGGGAAGGAGAGGTGTGCAAACACTGTACTTTCACTGGTTTGGAGACAGAGAAAGAGTGTAGAACATGCAAACATTCACCATGACAGCCTAAGAGCTGGGCAAACAAAATTATGAGCAATGATAACACGTAGACGCTCTTGGATGTCAAGGCTGAATAAGAATATCTCCCCACTTCACGCTGAAGTATTTCCATCACCTGTATGCAACGGGTCACTCGTCACATTCTTGTTTTGAAGTCAAGCAAAAGTAAAACTTTTTTTTTAATTGGTTCTTATTGTAGGTTCTTGAGCCATCATTTAAGCTGTTCAGTGTAAAATATGTTCCTTATCTGTCACTCACTTGACATTGTGTCGATGTAGTGACACTAGGGGACACTCTTGGGAGCCCCAAACACCTCTGCTTTTTTGAAAAAAGGCCAATGGAATTTGGTGAGTGGAATTTGCATGCCACTCCCCCGGACATACGGGTATAAAAGGAGCTGGTATGTAACCACTCATTCAGATTTTCTCTTCGGAGCCGAGCGGTTGTATTCAGTGCACTGAATTCAATTCCCTCCAAAGACGCACCTCAAAACTGCTGGATTTACGCCGCATTTCAGCGGCTTCTCCCCCTCTGCACCTGTGGAGTGCAGAGAACGCCCCTGGGTGCTTCAGCAGAGCGAAAAAAGAGAGTATATTCTAAAAGAGTATATTTTCATTCACAAAAAGAGCGGCACACACGGAACGTCTTTTTAAAGATGCCTTTCCATTCGTGTGTTATTCCTGGTTGCGGTCATTATCTCTCCGCTTCTGACGGCCACGATCGCTGTCTTACGTGTCTGGGCGCTGCCCAGGCGGAGATATTTTTCGTGGATGGGTCATGTCCTTATTGCGAGAACATGACCATGGCAACGTTGCGGTCGCGGCTTGCTTTCACAAGAAAGCAAGCCACCCCGGCGGCTCCCCGCACCAATCCTTCTTCCTACGGGTTTGAGGCCGCGTCGGTTAGCACTGGGGGCGATTTGGGGACATCAATGGGACCACCTCCGCCGGGTATCCCCCCACGGACCTCCCATTCCCCAGCACGCTCACTTGCCCCGGTTGCGCGCACGGATGAGACCGCCGGCTCGTCTCGGGGCGAGTTCGACCTCTTGTTTGGAGCCCGGGAAGACGAAGAGTTATCGAGCGCAGCATCGGGGAGCGGGCTCGTCCAGTCAGACGCAGAGGCTTCGGCTGGGCTTCCTCCTTCGGGAATGGTCACCCAGTCTCAGGCCGACGCGGAAATGATGGACATGCTTTCCCGCGCGGCCATCTAGAGTGGAACCGTCCACTCTCCCCTGAACCCTCGTGGCTCGACAATTGGTTCCTGGGCTCAGGGCGCCGCCCACGGCCACGCCCCGCCCCGGTTCCTTTCTTTCCGGAAGTGCATGAGGAGCTGACAAGATCGTGGGAGGCACCTTTTACTGCCCAGTCCCGGTCTTTCAGCTCCACCGCTCTCAATACCCTCGATGGTGGAGCGGCCAGGGGGTATTCGGTGATCCCCCAGGTGGATAAGCGCCGCCACCTGGCATGGAAGCCCGAAGCTCCTGTCCAGGGCCAGTAGGTTTACATCATCCCTGACGACTAGGTCCTACGTTGCCGCTGGAAATGCCGCTTCCGCCCTGCACACCATGGCTCTCCTGTAAGTACACAAGCCAAGGTGCTAAAAGAGCTGCACGAGGGTAGTTCTGACCAGGGATTGATGCAGGAACTGTGCTCGGCGACCGACCTCACTCTCCGGGCGACGAAGGTCATGGCGCGGTCTCTCGGTTGGGCGATGTCCACCCTGGTGGTCCAGGAGTGCCACCTTTGGCCCAACTTGGTTGAGATGCGAGAGGCTGACCAGGCACGGTTCCTTGACTCCCCCATCACCCAGGTTGGCCTGTTCAGCGACACCGTCGAGGACTTTGCCCAGCAGTTCTCGGTGGTGAAGAAGTAGATGGAGGCCATACAACACATCCTGCCCCAGCGTGGCTCAAAACCCCACACCCAGTCTACTCATCACCAAGGGTGTCCTCCTGCAGCAACAACACTGGCTCCACTGCAGCCCGCCCCTGTGGCCCGGTCCTGGCGTGGGGCCCAACGCAGGAAGCAGACGCCACCCATCTCACGGCTGGCCACTAAGAACCCAAGGAAGGCTTCGAACCTGCTTTGAGACCTGCTTCTCTGGAGCTGGTGAACAGACCACTCCATCCCCCGGTGGAGCGCCAGGAGGAGAATCCTTTGTTTAATTTTTTGCCACATGCCCAAGAGGCTGCGGTACCCAAAAGTTCGACAAAAGAGTGGTTTTCTCGTTTCCTGGGTCAGATGTCTGGTGCACACGACTGTCGTCACGACCAACGTCCACCGTCCCATTTTTGCAGGTATGGCGCTCCAGCGGTGGACCCCCTGCCCCTGTGCACCCAGCTGTGGCACAAACATGCCCACACGGGATTGGTTCCACTGGACCACGGGGACGAGATTCCTCCTCCCCCCTCCTCAGCCAATCTTATGGTGGGCGGCAGGAGCCAGGTAAGTGCTTCGATGTCCCTTGACTCAGCACGGCCACGGGGCTCGAGTCCCCTCGACGTGGCACCTCGAGCTCCGCCCCGCCACGAGGCCCCACCCGCCTGTACATCCGACGTGATCATTCCCTTGGTCCCCCTCGCCTGGAGTTTGGGCACGTGGCTCACGCTTTCCAACCAGTCGCGATGGCTAACCCGGACCGTCCGACTCGGCTACACGATTCAGTTTGCCAGGCACCCACCCAGGTTCAGCGGCTTCCGCTTCTGGACTGGCCTTCGGATGCGTTGGCATATCAACTGCCTAGAGTTTTTGGCAGTACTGCTTGCCCTGCGGAGGTTCCGGCCATTGATCCAGGGCAAGCATGTGTTGGTCAACACAGCGACGGTAGTGTACATTAACTGTCAAGGCGGTCTACGCTCCCTTTGCATGTCACAACTCGTCTGCCATCTCCTCCTCTGGAGTCAGCAGTGCCTCAAGTCGCTACGAGCCACTCACATCCCGGGTGACCTCAACACCACAGCAGACATGCTGTCACGACAGGTTACCCTCAGGGGAGAGTGGAGATTCCACCCCCAGGTGGTCCAGCTGATTTGGAGTCGATTCGGTCGAGCACAGGTAGACCTGTTTGCTTCCCGGGAATCCTCCCACTGCCCGCTTTGGTACGCCCTGACCGAGGCAGCCCTCGGTATAGATGTGTTGGCACACAGCTGGCCCCCTGGACTATGCAAATACGCATTTCCCCCAGTGAGCCTACTTGCACAGACCCTGTGCAAGGTCAGGGAGGACAAGGAGCAGATTATCCTAGCAGCACCCTACTGGCCCACCCAGACATGGTTCTCAGATCTCACGCTCCTCGCCTTGCGACAGCCCCCCCACCCCGGCGAATTCCCCTGAGGAAGGACCTTCTTTCTCAGGGATGGGGCACCGTCTGGCAACCGCGACCAGACCTCTGGAATCTCCCACGGTGGTAGACACGATCACTCAGGCTAGGGATCCCTCTATGAGGCGCCTGTATGCCTTGAAGTGGCGTCTGTTCGCTAAGTGGTGTTCTTCCCGACGCGAAGACCCCCAGAGATGCGCAGTCGGATTGGTGCTTTCCTTCCTGCAGGAGAGGCTGGAGGGGCGGCTGTCCCCCTCCACCTTGTAGGTGTATGTAGCCGCTATTTCGGCTCATCATGATGCAGTAGATGGTAAGTACTTGGGGAAGCCAACTTGATCATCAGTTTCCTGAGAGGCTCTAGGAGGTTGAACCCCTCCAGACCGCGCCTCGTCCCCTTGTGGGACCTCTCTGTAGTCCTTCGGGGTCTACGGGGAGCTCCCTTTGAGCCCTTGGAGTCAGCTGAGGTTAAGGCACTCTCTTTGAAGACTGCCCTCCGGACTGCGCTCACTTCCATCAAGAGGGTAGGGGACCTGAAGGTGTTCTCTGTCAGCGAATCGTGCCTGGAGTTCGGTCCGGGTTACTCTCATGTGATCCCGAGACCCCGACAGGGCTACGTGCCCAAGGTTCCCATGACCCCTTTTAGGGATCAGGTGGTGTACCTGCAAGCGCTGCCCCAGGAGGAGGCAGACCCGGCCTTGGCGTTGCTGTGTCTGGTGCGAGCTTTAACATCTATTTGGATCGCACGTAGAGCTTTAGAAGCTCCGAGCAGCTCTTTGTCTGCTTTGGTGGACAGCGGAAAGGAAGCGCTGTCTCCAAACAGAGGATCGCCCACTGGGTCATTGACGCCATCGCGATGGCATATCAGGCTCAGAACGTGCCACCCCATGTGGGGTAACGAGCCCACTCTACCTGGAGTGTGGCGGCCTCCTGGGCCCTGGCCAGTGGCACCTCTTTGGCAGACATCTGCAGAGCAGCAGGCTGGGCAGTACCCAACACCTTTGCGAGGTTCTACAATCTCCGGATTGAGCCGGTCTCGTCCCGTGTATTGGCAGGCACGAGCAGGTAAGTTCCGGGGCAGCTGGCCGGTGTACCGCTTGCACATAGCGCCTTTCCCCTCCCTTGAGGTGAAGACGTGCGCTCTTGACTCTCAGTCGTGTTCACAGACTGTGATCCCTGGATAACTTTCCTCCTTAGCCCTGTGGCAGTTGAGTTTGCGGAGAAACTCGCTGCCGGCCCAGTACGTGCGCTAATGAGGCCCTGTACTGAGGTAGGTGCTCCACATGTGCTGGTTCCCCGAAGGCGACCCCATGTGATATCTTCTGCAAAATCGTTTTCCTGTCTGTAAACTGCGTCTTCCTTGGGCAGAGGCCCCATTTCTGGTCGCCATTCTTTGTAGAAACTACTCCCCCTTCGGGTAGGACCTACCATGGGATCTCTCCACATGACATACTTCCGACAAGACTCGGTAAGACCATGTGACGTACTCCTCTCAAAATACACCCCCCCCCCTTTTTTTGGGGGGTGTGGTCTTTGCGGTGTCTTCCCCTTGGGAGGGACACCCCCTGATGTAGACACTTATGGCTCCCAGTCGGTTAACAAATTCCACTCTTTTTGGGGAGAAAATAGAGGAAATGAGGCCTCGGCTGGGTTAGCCTGTCCCTATTGTTGGGCAGTCGACTTGTTCCTGAAGAACCATTCGACCCTCATAAGAGCATTGGGGGAGGTTACGTGACGGCCTGGTGCGCTGGCTACGAGGCACACAGCGGTCTGCCCGTCATGCACCGCCAGTTCACGGGGCCTACTATGTCATTATATGAAAATCAGCAATTGCAACAATCATCAACATATGTTCTTTTGTGTTCTGCAGAAGAAAGTCATATGGGTTTGGAAAAACATGAGGATGAGTAAATTATGACAGAATTTTCATTTTGGGGTGTATTATCCCTTTAAGACTTCATTAATATATGTACAAAGCCTTTAGCAATTGACTATATTCAGTGAATCTAAATGAATAAACAGACAAGAGAAAGTCAAAAAATGGCCACTGGCTGTCAAAACAATCTTTCTAATTGTCAGAAAGTGATGACCTGCCTGATCAGTGGGAAAATATGAGGACTGAGTCCATGTGTGCCAATACCACCGTGGAAAACCTGTGCACTGTTGGGCCTCAATGTTTTACCGCTTTCTGTCTGTTGTAAACTTCAAACGCAAAGCTACAGTCTCACGGGACAGAGGATTCCGCAATTGCTGTGCTTTTATCTAATGAAAACATGGGGGGAAAAAAACGTCTTTGTGCAGGGACCCCTGTGTGGTCTCCTGGACCCTGAAAAATTTTACGTTCTGCTAAAGGAGGCAGCACACACTGAAAGTCATATTGTCCACAATCCAAATGGTTTATTATTAAAATTATAAGATTTTTGTATTTGATAAAGTCAATTAACCTAAACTGCAAATAGATGTGTTCATCATATTGGAAGTGTACTTCATATCGAAACAAGACAATCATTGTTAGATTTGCTAGAGGATTTTACCAATTCTTAATGTTAGTGTATGTATTATAATGCCCTAAGGTGACATTATGACCTTTAATATAATAGGCAAACTAAAAACATTACTGACTTTACTAATCATATAAACTTTAATCATAGTAATCAGCCAAAATTTGGTCAGATGACACAGTGCAGTACCATTATCAACCACCAGAGGTCTTGACCCTGCTCCTCAAATCAGGGAGAACTTGGGACAGCTATTGAAAATCACACTTGACACCAATTTCCAAATTACTGTTTCAAAGTTTCAAAAAGATAAAATTTTAGTATTTGAATATATTTAGATGATGTTCTTTGAACAGATATCTTTCTAACAAGTATGTGATTCCTGGTAAAACTCCTGTTAAACGATCTACTACATGAATCAGCAGCGCTCTCTTATAGTCAGCAGACCTAACAAAGGAGTGAGTATCTGAAATGGTATGGACTCTGAGACTTTAGGCGTGTCTGTTTGCCAGGTCTTTGTCAGATTTACTGGGTGGTTTTACTGCTTAGGTACATGAGATGAAAGGAGTTCTTTGGCCAGGATTCACCGTCATGCCACATTAGTGCCCTGCCTTATCGCAGAGACAAACTCACCTTTGTCAATTGTAACATATTCTTATGTAATTTCCTGACAAAAGAAAGTGCTGGGATTCCTGAGAATGATGTGCTGCTGTATGTGAGGTTAATCGCTTGGATGTGAAAGCCGCACAATAGCCACAGATTACTGGGGGTAAAACTAGGAGTGGAAAAGGGAGAGGCAGCAGATCACTCTGGCAAGATGACTGCTGTCAAGGCAATATTACACCATCTCTACTGTAAACACAGATACAGCCTAGGGCTATATTTCTGTGTATCATATACAGTATATGTGAGTTTTTGTTCATGAGATGTCTCCTAGCTTACTGAAGTGCAATGAGAAGCAGGCCTCTGTTTCTATAAGAAAACAGCAGGAAGTTTGTTGCTATTGGTATCTGGTCTTGAATATAACTTTGGAAGAGCTAAAAGTATACTAAATATTTCAGATGCTGTGAGATCTGCTTTAAGAGGAAAGGGTACTATTGACTGTAAAAGAAAAATTCACCCAGAAATAATGTCATCATTTACTGTACTCACCCTAATGTTGTTCCATACCTGTATGCCTTTCATTCTTCAGTGGAACACAAAAGGAGATGGCAGAATGAAAGTCTCATTCACCATTAATTTTCATTGCATCTTTTTCCCCATTCTTTTGTAACCCACAGAAGAAAGAAAGTCATATGGGTTTGGAACAAGATGAGGGAGAGTATACAATGACAGCATTTTCATTTTTGGGTGTACTTACCCTTTAAGTGCAAGAAACAAAATCAATGAAGTCTGCAGATTTACAGCTTCCAAAAATCTCTTGGTATTATCTGTCTTATTTTTACAGCTCGAATTTAACATTGATCCTTGACCTTGAGATAAAAACATGTCTCATGTAAATTGATTAAAAAAAACCCTATTTAATCTACTTTGAACATCACTCATTATCCAAATCTGAAAAATGCCACATGGCAAGTATTGGGTAAGTTACAAAAAAAAAAAAAAAAAAAGGTAGGCTTATTCACTATAAATTACAATTTGGTTCTCTAAAATTGTAATGAAATTACTTAACTAATTTCTTCATTAAAAAGGCAATCACATTACAAATCACTACTACTAAACTTGAACAGGAAAGGTTTTGTTTTTCTGCTCAAGTTCAAAATAATGTCTATACTTCCTCCTCGTCCACTGTTACACAACCTTCCGCTGTCATAATATTGTCATAGAAATATGAGTAACCCAGTAATGTACTTACAATAAAGTAATTGCCCTAATTGAAAGTCAGTAAGTGCAATCTGATTACAAGAATTTAAAATGTTATGTGTTACACTACTTTAAGACTAAACAGTAATTAGATTACAATAACAAATTATTTTGTAATCAGATTACAGCCAGCACTGTCCATAAAAAAAAAAAAAATAAGTACAATAATTTCAGGATGACTCACTTGCACACTGGCTTTTACAGTACATGCTCACACCAGCACGTATTTCTGATAAGACACAAATATACACACATGCATGCACACACTTATAAACAAAGAGCTCAGTCACAACATGTCCAGATGCAATCCTTGGGTTCTTGTACAATTGTTTTTCCTTTATTTTCTTTGTTGCCATGTTAGCATATTACATAAAAATAGGACACGTATTGTTTATTAGAAATAGAGCACTACTTGTGTATTAGACTACTAATTAAAAAAATATATATATTTAAATGATGATAAGAAGAAAAATTTTCAGTAATCAGTCATGGGACAATGGAAGTTTTGCTTCTAGAAATGTTTGGTGGTGATCACTTATGCTTCTGGGAAAAAAAGGTACACTGTGATTCATGACACTGAAGCATTCATTATAACACTGAGCAGTGTTTTTATCCGGTCCACCAATGATTAACCAAGAACAGCTCTGTGATGCTGGAAATACCCTTAGTGTCCTTGAGAAATTACTCTGCATGAAAAACACAGGCAATCTCAAGCAGCAAATGCCAACCAGTGCAACAAGATGACTAGACAAATGTTGATGAAACATGCCCTTTGGGTCAAGAACAGATGTTTCCATTTCCTTTTTATTTCCTGCGGGATAGCGCTATTGACTATGATGTCTAAGCCCATCCTGCACTGATTTAAGTCTGTGTGCTCTGTCAATTATACTTGAGTGACTCAGTTGCCAGTGCTTCTTTGGGGATGCCTGTGCTGCGGATTTGATAGGAGCTTACAATTGCCAAGGTGAAGGGAACTCCAGGTTACAGCTGATGTGATCCAGACCTTCTTATAGGAAACATAAGGCACTCTAACCTGGCCTGTAATCTATTTTACACTATACAGAACAGATGCACCATTGTATACAAGACACACATACAAGAATTAATTAAGAAGTTAGCGGAGCCGTAAGATCCTTGGAACTATGTAAGAATTCCTTTTAGTTCACTATTATAATCACTGTTTATTTGGAGCCCAACAAGACCTGCATACACGAGCAATGATGCATAGCTATAAAAAATGTCAGCATTTTTATTTATTTTTTTACAGAAAAAAATAATGTAAAAATGCTACAGTAAAATTTGTTAATTGCTTAAGAGGTAGTTAGTTCCCTTAACATATACAGAAAAAGTTATCATATATTTAACAAGACAAAACATGCAATTTCACAGTAACATATGTTTTTTAGATGTAAAAAGTATATTTTTTACAGTATAATTAATAATAAAAATGAATGTTATGTTAAACAAGAGAATACATGTACTTTTACGGTAAACTCTTGTTAAAATTACAGTGAAAACAATTATCCAGCTTATGGGGGTTTTTGAGTTACAGACACTACGATATGTGAATTACTTTGAATCTACATAAAAACACGTTAGACCAAAAATATTTCCCCAAATGCTGTCCCTAATAGCCTAACAGACATACTTGCAAGACATACTTATCTTCAGAGGAAAAGATTGCAGTTAACTTCATGTAAAAGGAATCGTAATGGGTGATAAAATCAAAGTTCTCGTATTGAGAATTGAAAGTTAGCTACTAAAAATTAGTAGTTCTCTCAAGAATTTTTGCATTTGGTGAACAAACAAATTTAAATTGACTAAACAAAGCAATGTCACTGAGGACAATTATTAAATTGTAGAGATAACTCAAAAATCTTACTGCATCATGTTGCCTTGATTTTGTTTGTTTGCTCAACAATTCTTTTTTTTTATTTTATTTTATTTTTTTATTTTTTTTACAGTGTATATTTTATAGTATTTTATGTTGTTCAGTTAATGTCTGTTGCATTATTTTAGTGTCACATGGTGTTTATCTTCATGTGCTCTTCAGGAGCTTCAGTCCACTGTGTGGCTCAGCAAGACGATCAGAGTTCATTGAACGAGACACAAATGCGTTGTTGCCATTTGATCCTGATCTCATAGTGAAATCTGAAAGAGTAGGTCGATTTTTCTTTAGCACAAATCTGTATACGCTCTCCAAAATGTAAAACACTGCCCCCAGTGGACAAAGCGGTAAGTGTTGTAGGGCGTATAGGCACATCCAGGCAACCACAGCTGCTAGTATTTTACTGTAAATTTAACAGATTTTTTTTTCACTGACCCCACCCATGGGCCTGACTTTACTTTGGTTAAATTAGTTCATATTTACTATATAGTGTGCTGTTCAAAATTGTTCATAATGTTGACAAATTAAACATCTGTATAATTTGTCAACATTATTAACTCTTTTTTTTTTTTTTTTTTTACTAGACTATATAGTAAATGTGAACTAATTTAAGCAAAGTGACATCAGTTCAGTTTCCTAAACAGTAAGTATCATGAATGGAGACCGGGGAAACAGGTCACTGACATTTTTCTTTAGAAAATGGAAAATTCCAGCCACCAGGGAAGCAATCTAATGCTGAAATAAATCAGAGATTGTGCAGTGCACCATGAATGAAACATTTACATAATCTACAGGTCCATCTTGGGACAGAAGAAAAAGTAAATCTGGCTACAATTTAGTAGGTCCTCCTCATCTTATTATGAAACGCTATTTCAACAACATGAAAGACTATCTTACTCAATTGCTTTAGCTTGATTTACAAGTAAAGTATACCAAATGTCATTCTCGCTCTGTCCTGACACACCAAATTGCAGGAACTGTCGACATCTCTCGCGGTTTGGAGTGTTGCACTCGGAGCCCTTTCTGGAGAAATTTCGCCAAGGGAGTTCCCTCCCTATCAAGGCAAGGAAGAGGCCGGTCAACCCCACTCCTCCTCCTCCTCCTCCTCCTCCTCCCCCTCTGCCGCTCCATGGGTTGTGTACCTCACACTGGGACGCGCGCTGGGGGATCCGATGACATCACAATCACACTAACACACATGCTCGCCACTTCTATCTCTCTCTCCTTCTCTCGCGACTGCCGCTTTTCTATTCTGGGAAGCGGTGCAAGGAATAACCCTGTCCCCCTTCCCGCCGGTCGCGAAGCCCCAGCCATTGAGCCGAAACTGATTTACTCACTTTCATCTGTTCCTTAAACAAAGGCGCACCGCATTCTACTCTCACATCTGGCTCTTGCAGAATCGATCAGTGCAACTTCGCGAGAATAACTTTCGCTTAAACTATCACTTTGAATCCAGTCTGACCAGGAAGCGATTTAGGCTTTTGCATATAAGGGACTAAAGAATAAAAACTAGACGCAGCGAATAGAACACAACGCAGGTGTCTCGAGGCGCGCGTTTAAAAATTTGACGCTCTTTTTTTTTTTTTTTAAACCTTACACAGCGTCTAAAAAACGCGTTGCTCCTGCGCGAGAAGCGGCTCAACGGTCTAGCGCGTGTTTGCATAAGAAAAATAAATAACAATTGGAAAACAGCGCAGACGGACGCAAAAAGGGTTCGATGTGAACAAGGCGGTTGACATTCTTGGAATGTTGTGGACGTTCTGAAGTGGGCGGATTTGAAAGCGTTCTGCCGGTAAGTGCTCGTACACCTTGTTTTTTGTATGACAGGGAGTGACATTCTTTTGAAAGCGCAATCAAGCAAAAATATGTTGCGGAAGGGTCTCCTCCGCTTATTGGGTTATGTGGGGAATACCCAGTTTGCTTGCTTGCAGATAGTGAATCTTGCGTAACATCCCGAGGAATTTGCACAGCTGGTGCGAGAAAACGATAGGCTTACAAGTCGCTACCCTGAAAGCGACTGTATCATAAACGTTAAGATGGCCGCCCGTTGCAGGGTCAGTGCTGTTTGGCTTGTTATAGTTCGTTTTATCAGCATCCTCCAGTGTAATGTTGTGATCTGTATTTTCATGTACACAGTGCCTGTGTGCGTGAATGTCTATGTGAGCAGAGAGAAGGTAGGTGGGACTTTGGCTCGTTCCGGGAATGTTCCATGACGCGGTCACAGTCAGTGAAGGGCCCCTTTAGGAAGACTCTCGACGTGCGATTGTTGCTCAAGTCAGATGCCAGCTAAAGTAAATCAAAGAATGATGATGTGTTGGAACAACAGCACTTTCTTTAATGCTTTATTTTTATATAATTTTCAGAATCACAGTCTGTTCATCGAATATAAAGCCATGGAAAGTTATGCATTTTGCTATCCACCTAAATTAATCTCTCAGCTTTATACTGCAGTGTCAAACTGATTATTTACTTTTCTGTTATTTTATGATGAGCTAATTAAGCCTTATATGTCAGGTCAGAATTGACAGTAGCATTATGCAGCAGTGCGAGTGATCACAGCAGTAGAGCAGTGTCAAGTGTGCAGCAAAGTATTTACAACCCATCAGGCAAATTAGTATATTTGAATATGCCAAATAAATGAGCCAGTGCTCCCTGCTCTGGCTTGATATATATATATATATATATATATATATATATATATATATATATATATATATATATATGTCCAGTGCAATGCATAAACACACCCACAGCAACTCTTCCTGACACTAACATATGATACATAAACATCATTTGGTTTTCCATCACCTGAGTTCTATCCATCAAGAGGCAACAGACGAAGTTGGAGGTTTGACAAATGTCCTTACGCATTTTTTCCAAAACAAAATCAATCACATTGATTCTGTCTCGAGCTGTGGCACATCTAGGCTTTCTGGCAGTTTGTTTGTAATTGTTTCTGATGGTAAGTTGCTTTTAAAGGTAAACCAACCCACCTCATGTTCTCACTACCCATACACACACATACTTAACAGATTTGACTTCCGAAATGCCTTTCATTCAATAATTCCAACAAACACAAATGTGTTCCTGGAATGAGGGAAGCATTTTCAAAGGGGTTCAAATTCTTTAGTGCACTCCTGACGGAAAATTTTAAGCCTTTGTTGTGAAAGCCAGCTCCCTTGTGCAAACAAGCCATTAAATGCTGAGGACCCTCAGCACAAATTTAGAACGTAGAACAAATCACAAGACTGTCACTGGCCTCAAAGTGGGCACTAGCTTCAAGTTCTCTGATGCTGTTTTTGTAGTTAGAGAATTTTTTAGTTTTCTCATGGGTTCGAAAATCTGAAAGTTAGGGAATGGTTCCGAGCATTGCATGTACCGTTTGTTGCATGTATTGTACACCGTTATTTTCTTCAGCTCATTTCAGTCTTAATGAAATGACTACCCGAACTATGCAGTGCACTATGATTGTCAATTACCTTTATATGCTGCATGCCATCCTATCCACAATGAAGGTGCAGCCAGTTAAATTGGTGTGCACCAGTTGTGGTTAAATGCAAAATTGTGCAAAAAGCCACTGTTGTTTTTCGTGTGAATGATGAGGGTCAGGTTTTTGTGCCATGGTGGTTGGTATGGAGGGAAACACTTGAGGCGTACCACCGAGTAAAGGAGTGGAGTGTGACAGTAGATGCCTGCATCTGGGTTGTGCCTTTCCACCTGTTGCTTCAAGTTACATAATTGGTTTTCTTGTCAAGAATGCAATGTTAGGACAGAAGATTTCAATCTATGATGACCATGTACAGGTGTTCGGTGTGAGAGGGTTTCTAATAAAGGACAGTCAGAGATGGGTAATGGGTGAATGTGCTTTTAATGGTGGAGCTCTTTGATTTCCAGGTCCTACTTAAATATCACTGATTCTTGAGGTAAGGGACAAAACATGAGTTTTTATTTTTTAATACTAAATTAATTTGAAATGGATATATTTGTAGACAAAGGTGTCAGCTAACGAACCATGTAAGGGAACAAGTTTTCATAAAAACGTTTTTTTTTTTTTTTTTTTTTTTTCTGAAAATTGACATTTATTCACTTCATAACTTACATCTTACTGTCATTTGTGTCAACTCCGTCAGACACACAAAAAGCATACTATTTTAATTGTATCCATCCAACAAGTGTTAAGTCTTTAATTATCTAATAATAGTGTTCAGTAAAGGAGTTAAGTGATAAAATAAATGTTATAACTTTTTTCTGTTTTCACACTATTCTGAAAATTCTGATGGGGTTGACAAAATGTTATATTTTTCCATCTTAGCCCCGTGTTGTACACTGGAGCCATTTTGTTTTTTTCTTCAGTTAAAGCTGCCTCTATAACTTAAACTAAAATGCCAAAATGTATTCCACAATTCTAACAGTAATTATCATAATGGGAATGACGGAGTTGACATGTTGAAGCTGTGACTGCAGAGACTTAAACATTGTTTGTTTAAAATATGAAACAATATCACATTTACCAGACTATGTGTCCTACTGTTGCATCCACCATGAGCAGGAAGTGGGAAAGAGGTACTTAGAGTTATAGCTGATCATGACATTGTCTAAATCATTCAGGATTATAAATAAGTGAGTTGATGCAAAGTGAGGACACAAATTTGATAGGCAGTTTTTTATAGAAAATATAATTTAAAGTTTACTTTATGTATTGTTTGATATCTTACAGATCCCTACCTTTCATTTGATATTTATATTTATGAATTTGTTGCATTTTTAAACATTTTGTTTGGCAGTTTAACATTGTGACCTCTTGCTGAGGACAGGTAGTTACATGTGCTTCCAAGTATAGAGCATGTATTAAAAACAATTCTAATGAAGTTATATAAAAATATAATAAATGACCTGAGTATACTCATTTCATTTAGTATTAACTTTCCAGTATTTGTATTATTATGAATTTCTTGATTTTTAACATAAAGATGACTTTTGTATGTAAGACATGTTTTGTCCCTTATCTCAAGAATTAGTGATATACTAGGTATAGTACATGTTAAACTCAATCAACCTCATTTGTGTAGTAAGGTTGATTACCAAAAAAAAAAAAAAAAAAGAAAAAAAAATATATACTGTATATTTTTAACTCGATATTTAAAAATCGAGTTTACAGTGAAGCACTTCCAATGGAATTTAATGAGGCCATTTATTTTTTTACGGTTTAAAGGCCGAAATGAATGAATGAATGAACGTTACATTTATATAGCGCTTTTCTGACACTACATTCAAAGCGCTTTACACAGTGAACAGGGGACTCTCCTCAACCACCACCAGTGTGCGGCATCCACCTGGATGAAATGTGAAGCTAATTATTTTATTAAAGCACACATTCATTCTTTTGTTAAAACTTGTCTATAATTTAAGCTGTTTAAATTATCGTTTTAGGGTTTTATGGTTACGGCGTTATGTCTTCATTGCAACAAAGTTGTAAAATTGGTTATAACTTTACACAGAAAATGTTAGTAAGCAATTTTATCACACTAAAATCATGTTAACATGCATATTGTTTACATCTTGTGGCTATACTTTGAAGTAGTTTATATCTGAACATTTATGGATTGCCCCATATACTTCCATTGTAATAGATTATTATTATTATTTTTAAGAAAAGGAGGAACAAGTCGAAATAAATTTTTATGGTAGTCAAAATACATTTTTGAACTTGGAATATTCTTGTAACACATTCAAGAGTTCAGTGTTTTCTGATATGCTTATCCACTGCAATAGTATGACAACAACAGTAAAATATACTGTATATAGCTATGACTATTTTAGGGATTTATTAAATAATCTTTAATGCAGTGTTAATGTAGTGTTAAATCGAATCAGGTAAAGATGCTATATACAGGTAAGAGAGGAATCTGAATGTGTGCATGTATGTTGAAATCCAAAGGCCCGTCTTTAGAGTGTCAAGTTGAGCCGGCGTTTGTGTTGACTTGACACCACGCCAGAGTACGAATGCTGTGCGTGACGTCCTCGCTCGCTTCAGCTGCACAACAGGAAATACTCATGGCCTCCCCTCCATCCTGCTTTGAAAATGAGGTAGTTGCTCACTTGCACTTGCTCTCTCCTGCTCGCCCCCTTCTTTTCTTTCGTTTCTGCAGCAGCAGGGCAAGGCGAGACCTATTTTAATGCCTCTGCTCTCTGCCTGTGCACCTTCACCATGGATGACACCTCCTGTGGACCATCGGCCAATCAGAGCGCAGCTGCTTATGCCAAAGAAACATGATCGTTTTTTTTTTCACTCTTTCACTGTGCTCCTTTCTCTGAGCAAGTGAAGGTAGCGGGAGTGGGAGCAATCGAAAGAAAGAGTGTGTGTGTGTGTGTGTGTGTGAGAGAGAGAGAGAGAGAGAGAAAGGCTGCAGACTGTGGCAGGGAAATAGCTTCTTGCACAGAACGTTAGTGAATGGTGATTGTACAGGCTTGCGCAAGTGGCAAAGCAGAGAGGACGGAGGTTTGAAGCCCCTGAGGATTTAAAGGATGCGATGACAGGTGGGCACCTGACCTGGTCTGAGAGAGATAGTTGTGGAGTTGAGAATGAAAGAAAAGGGGAGATGAAAGGCTGATTTATTGTGGCTGGTGGTTTCATGGTGTTTTGTTGCTTGTTTTTAAGTCTTGTGTGGGGTTTGGGAATCAGTCATGGGCAGAGTAGATAGGGTCTGACCGATGCTGGATACATTTACAAACAGCACCTGCACAGGTTTAGTGGCTTACTGGAACAAGTCAGTTAAATCACTGACATACCTTTGCTTAAAATGTGTAGTTATTCTTATGCACTAGATGACATAATGATTGATTGAAAATTGCTGTACATATTTATATTAAGGCTCGCTTTTTTTGTTGTGTGGGTGTATGTTTTAATAAAACCAGTGTAGCATGCACTGTCAATGACTGTTATCCTTTTTATTTCTAAACAGGGTGTGTGAGGAGGGTGTGTACCTGGATTAGATTCCCAGGACTGTCAGGAGAAGAATATCAAGGTGCACCAGAGGTATGTTGTGTGTAAGACACATTGTGTCATATTTATGCCAAATTATTAACATTACATCTCAGCACTTTAGCATTTACTTCCAGTGTTGAAGTTTATGTAATGACTACAGCTTTATCAATCAGTAAGCAGTGGCGACGTCATCAGAAAGGGTTCAAAAGTTTTAACAGGAAACCAGCACTGAATGTTTTGCAAAAGCGCTTGATGTCGTGGAAATGTACACGGTGCAATACTGATGGTTTGGTATAAACATTTTACAAAGGGACCTTATTACTCGATACCTATCACACCTTTTTTTAAACTGCAGTTCCTGAGCTTTGTTAATAGGACTGAATAATTCATAAGCAGGCAACTGAGTTGGACTAATTATTCATTACAAGAATGATGAATATCATTGTAACAGACCGATTTGGGAAGTATTACTCAGTTCTCATTATTTTCTGTCCCTTTTGATGAACTTGCAGTCATCTTTGTTCAGGCCTAGTTTGAGTTAACAGAGAGAAAAATTAGTGGGACCATAGGAAAGATGAAGTGAAAATAGTAAAATTATAAAGAACTCTTTAGAAAAAAGAATCGCAATCTTTAGACTTCTTCAGTATGTGCATTGTTTTGGTGGCACATTGTTGATTTTTGAGGTAGGCCTACAGTTATTATGATATTGTGATACTGTATATGTCCTGTTGTGTGGCACTCTTTGTGTAGGCCTGCCTCTACTGTTTTTCTTTCTGTTTCTCTTGTGCCTTTCATTCTTTTAGTCTCACTTGACCATATTCTTAGTGCACAATGAGCTGTTTGTGGCAGTATATAGTCGGCACTGTAGCCACGAAAAAAAAAAAGAAATATATATATATATAAAAAACACTGACAACCATCAGGCACCATGCAGGCCTGCCATTGGATCAACAACACTTATACACTCTTATACTATATACTCTGTGTGGCTGGTGTCTCAGAGTATATTGAGTGTGGTGTTAGTTGATTTAGGGTGTGGTGCCGTTAGGTCTGTTTTGGTGTGTGTTTGTCTAAATGGTGCTCAATAGTTAGAACTGGGGCTTAGTTAGTGTGTGAACTGTTGTGTCTGTCTGGAACAGAGAATTGTGGGTGGCAAATGTTGTCCCTTGCCTGAAGCAAAGCGGTGATGCAACCGCAGGTTGCTCAAGGTGATGGAACAGGCGAGCCATTGAACTTTTCAGTTTAACTTTACTCAGTAAAGTTTAGGTTCAGCTGAGCAACTAATGTAAATAGTTTTCGATTGCTTTTGACTAACAGACCAAGGGAATATGATTGTAGCTTGGCTTCGTCCAGCATCCAAACACGTTAATCAGACCACAATTGGCGTTGACGTTGCGAGCATGCTCCGAAAGACAAACGGTGATGCTCAACGTGTATTTAACACTTCCTCAACTGATGTCCTTGCTTCAAATATTTGATTATACATTGTGTCATATTTACTTGGACAGACAGATGAAGACTGTAGCTGGACCAGGCAAAAACCTGCTGTAGCTTGATTTTAACCAAAAATGTAAACGTACTGACTGTGGGTTAAATGGCATTTGGCTGTTCATGACTCCCAGTAGTCTCGACTCCAATTGGCCAGGTATGTTGTGATGCTGTTTGCTGATTTAAGGTGATAGTAAAGTACAAGCACTGCCTTCTTGTTATCATACACTGCTAATAGCAAATTCTGCTGGCTCCTGGAAGGAAGACAGCTGTATGACAGTCAGCCAGGCAATAGCTGCCCTCCTGTCTTGAGTGGCATGTGTATTTCTACCCTGGGGAGCGTGACCATGGCTGGCACGGAGAGGTCAAAAGTTCATTCTGCCTAATCTCTTGGAGCAGGGGGTCATATGTGTGTCACATGTGGGTCAAAATGTCAAATGCGATAAGAGGAACTTTACTATGGGTCATCTCTGTCTGACATGTTCAAATTCATCTCCTTTAATTTCCAACAATATATTTAAATTTATACTAATATAATATTCAAGAAACCTGTTCACAAATTTTCACAGTTATATATATATATATATATATATATATATATATATATATATATACAGTTGTGCTCAAAAGTTTGCATACCCTTGGATAATTGGTAATATATGTACCATTTTTAAAGAAAACATGAGTGAGCAGGCAAAACACATTTCTTTTATTTCATATGGGATTCATATTCAACTGTAGGTTATAACAGAATGGCACAATCACAAAACATGGCAACAAAGAAAAAAATCAAATGACCCCTGTTCAAAAGTCTGCATACCCTTAGTTCTTAATACTGTGTATTGCCCCCTTTAGCATCAGTGACAGCGTGCAGTCTTTTGTAATAGTTGTCTATGAGGCCCCAAATTCTTGCAGGTGGTATAGCTGCCCATTCGTCTTGGCAAAGTGCCTCCAGGTCATGGAAAGTCTTTGGTTGTCTTGCATGAACCACACGTTTGAGGTCTCCCCAGAGTGACTCGATGATATTAAGGTCAGGAGACTGTGATGGCCACTCCAGAACCTTCACCTTTTTCTGCTTTAACCACTGGAAGGTCAACTTGGCCTTGTGCTTAGGGTCATTGTCGTGCTGGAAAGTCCAAGAGCTTTCATGCAGAAGAATGCAAACTGTCTGCCAGTATTTTCTGATAACATGCTGCATTCATCTTGCCATCAATTTTCACAAGATTGCCCGTGCCTTTAGAGCTCACACACCCCCAAAAACATCAGTGAGCCACCACCATGCTTCACAGTGGGGATGATATTCTTTTCACTATAGACCTTGTTGACCCCCCTCCAAACTTTTGAGCACAACTGTGTGTGTGTGTGTGTGTGTGTGTGTGTGTGTGTGTGTGTATATATATATATATATATATATATATATATATATATATATATATATATTCAGTTTGGTGACACTTAACTCTTCACCTTTTGTCTACATCACCCCCCTAACAAACACTCTGTATGCCAGGCTAACTCTAAAATTCATTTACATTTGTATTAGCCATCAGTAATAATAACAAACCACCAGACATAATCCATTAATTGTCTTGAAGTGTCATTTTGGGATAACAGTGGTGAAAATAGAAAGTGGAATCGTTTGATCACATGGTAGACAGTGTCTCTGGTGTCTCATGGTGAAAAGCTGACTGATGTTTCGGCCCGTTATTGCCATCGGCATGTTGGCTTTGGCTCCCAGGAAAGAGATGACTGGCAGATGTTAAGCATGTGTTGGTGAAATAACGCTGAGAAAATAATGCTGAGACATTCTGAAAATGCTGAAAATATTCATCTCTTGTTTTTTTTTTTTTAAACTGCTGATGTATCAAGATAACATTCTTGTGATGTTAGTTCCACTCTAATGTTAGTTACACTTTTGAGCAACATGAAAATGATGTCATAAACTAAACTCAAACTCAGTATGAACAAGTCAGCATTTTAATTATGAGTAATACTTACGGCAAGCGCACATCATCTGTGCACCTGTGAGTGTTTTACAGAGAGCTTAGACTCAATTCAAACACTGCCTTTATTGCATTACATGTTTTACCCTATTGAGGGGCTGTCAGTTTAGGCATCTTCCAACCAAGGCAAAAAGGTCAGAGCTGCCAATGCAGTGACCACAGTTCTCTGGAGAGAGATGTGCTTCCTGCTTTAACCATATTATGGAGTGTTGCTAGTATTGTGTGTCTGGGAGGGTCAGGTTTTGCCCATGTTGTGGGGACCAAATGAGGGGATCAGTCAATGGTCCCCATGAGGAAAATGGCTAGATAAACATACTAAACAATGACTTAATGAAATTGTGAGGGTTAGGGGTATGATTACGGGGATAGAAAATATCATTAGCTAAGTATAAAAATAATATAAGTAAATGGAAAGTCTCCATCCTGAAAGAAAAACAAATGTGTGTGTGGGGGTTTGTGTGTGTTATTAAGAAATCTCTCAGGCAAAGTGAGCAGGTAAGCCATAATTTACCCCGATGCACTGCCTGTTTATTGTTCCTTTATGCCATCTGATATCACTTAAATCCTTCCTTTATACATTTAGTCATCCATTAGCCATTAAGTGGAGGAGGCGGTCCAGTATAAGCAATCAGCTTTGGCAAAACACACGGCACAGCAAAAACACTATGTGTGATCATTATACAAATTCCTTCTTTGTCAGCAGTTGCATGTATCATGCTAATTGAGGATTTAGCTCATCAGAAGAGCACAACCTCCTGGATATAAAAGTGCTATGATGAATACTTATGATCTGAGCCGCATCAGGGATTCCAGGTCGAGGCATCGGCTCGAGGTGGAGGGAAACAAGAGCTATCGGTCAGCCTGGCGCTTTTGTGCGATACCCGATGGAGACAATGCACAAAAGCCACCTAAAGCAGCAACACATACACTGTTACTATGGGAACCTATCAGAACTGTGCTTTGTCCTTGGCGGAATCAGATGGATAGAGTAGCTGTATTACCGGAGCTTAGAAGAGAGGGAGAAACAGACTTAGAAAGTGAAAGAATAAAAAGCAGTAAGCAGCATGTACAAGGATGAACGGACATGAGGTAACATTTCTACCCTTGTGTGAATTTGGCTCTCGGCCACTAAACAGATGGAGTTAGCGAGTGGCTACCCTCTCGCACCTTGTCGGATTGATCTGTCATTATCGATTCAGTACATTAAGAATTTTATTCTGCTGCTAGACCATCATCGTATGATCGGTTTACATGTCAGTAGATTACATGCTGACTAATAAGCTGCCATAGGCAACAGCAAAAAAGACAACAATGTATGAGGTGGGCAAAACTTAATGAAAGGTGTCTGCACACACATGGCACAAAGAGACCAAAACCATCTCGTCTCATCTTTCCCAAGCAGAACAATAGTTTGTGCAGGTGTTTCGTCTGATCAGAAATAGAGCACCCACCCACAAACACGTACAGTTACACAAAGACACACGGAAACTCGCACACATACATTCTTGTTCGCCTACACCATTCTCTCACATAAGCAACCACACATGTTTTTTCTAACACTCAGTGCTGCGTAAGATACAGCATCACCCTAAAATGAAAATTCTCATGTTGTTCCAAATGTTGTTTCTTTCTTCCATGGAACGCAAAAAGAGCTGTTAGGCAAGATGACAGCCCATTCCTCCATCACACTCATTGAATCTTTTTTCCAAACAATGACAGGGAATGAGGGTGTCAATCAGCCTAACATTACTTTTTGCATTCCATGGAAGAAAGATAGAAACATACCAGTTTGGAACAACATAAGAGCAAATGATGACAGTAGTTTAATTTTTGAGTGAAATATCCCTTTAAATTACAGACAGGGCGTTGGGGCCTCTCTTTTTGCCAGGTTTTATAGTAGACATTCAGCACAGCATAGCCCCTCAGCTGTTCCATTCTTCCTCACGACACTTCCAGATAACAGAGCATTTGAATTTGAATAGTCCAGGATTGGACAACAAGCATGTGCGCTGCCGTTTCCTGTAGCCAGGCAGAAGTGACGCGAGCGGCGTGTTTCTGTAGGCAAAGCACATGGAAAGCAGCAAGAGAGCGAGCAGGAACTGTCCCACACATCACGCCGCACGCTGCACACAGTGTACAGGCAGAGAGCTAGAAAACGCCCTCCTATCATTTCCTCCTCTCTGCCAATGCAAATGATATGCCATCCAAAAGCTGCACCACTGCAGTGGAGCACACTTCCTGTTTGACGAGGAGCATGTGAATGTGCATGGGTGAGCTTCTGCAGAGGTGGAGAAGGATGTGTGCTAATGATGGAAGTCAAGATGAAGCTGGGCTTGCGGTTTTCATCCCCGTACAGTTGCCACATGCACACGTCACATGTGAACGGGTGCTAAGCTGAAGGAGCTTTGAGGGTCAGACAGTGACGGCTGTTTTTGGCATGGTATTTCATCACAGCGAGGGACCAGTTCCATTTGCGGCTGTTTCAACTCTGCCTGTAGCATGTCTGCGTCCGAGTAGAACTCCGGTTCTAGTGATGCGTATCTCTCCCTATCTCACTGGCTCCCCTGTGCACTGCCATCTCTCTCCGGATGTGTGTAGTGGCAAAGGCGTTGGACAAAGAGGCACTCATCTGACACCTTTAACTTAATCCTCTGTTTTAATCAGCTCAGGAGATGCTAATCTATATCTTATTTTATCAAGCTGGCATCTGCAGATGACCCACAAAATGCAGTGCTAATTTGCATGCAAATCCACATCATTAGATTACTAACATCATTACATAGCTTATCCTCAGTATGCAGATTACTAGACAGATGTAAAATAGCACCAGATGGCCTTGTATCTGGAGACTGCCTTTGGTATAAAATTTAAGATTTTTTTTATTTGTTCACACAAACTGTTTTAGAGGAATGTTCCAGGTTCAGTCAAGCCAGTATTATTTGTAGCATAATGTTGATTACCACACAAAATAATTCTATATAGTATAACCTCAAAATGTACTGTAAATATTATAAGTGTTAACATAATTTAAGTGTGATTACGGTGTTTACCATATTACTGGGTTTACTGGTGTTATGTTGCCATGACAACAAAGTTGTAATAATGGATATAACTTTATAAAGATAAGTTTAAAAAGCAATTTTTTACCACACTAAAACCATTGTAAACATTGTAAGTATAATGTTTATGACTTGTGGTTATACTTTTTAAACAGTGTGTATTTTAATGTTTATGGACTGACCCAATTCACTTCCATTGTTAGTGCCTTACCATAACTACAATTTTTGCTCTTTTTTTTAATAAACGAAGGAGGAAGTGGAAGTAATTTTTTGTGGCAATCAACATTATGCCACAAATGCTGCCAATTGAGCTTAACTTGTATTGAACACCGGAATATACCTTTAAGTCACTCATGTTCTTTCACTTCCCTTCATGCTCTCATGAACTGAGGCTGTCGATTTAACGCGTTAATCCAGTGCGATTAATTATATAAAAAACAACACGTTAAAAAAGTTAACGCAAGTAATCAATTCCCGGATCGTTATAAGGAAAATTCCTGCCATCGGAGCAATTCAAGCTTGAAGTACCACCTGTTTTCAACAGAGGGCAGTAAACAAAATTCCAGCTCTACAGACAACATGCTACTGTACAGAGAACAAACCATAGATCTATATGTAGATACCTTATTAGCAGATGTTCCTAGGGGTCGTGATATGTCGGCGCATCCGCCATATTGGAAAGGTCAAGAGCTGAAAGCAAATTGACTGATACGGTCTGTAACAGTCTGGAGTCTGGAGTCTTTTCCAGCCAACTTTCAGATTATCTGATTTTCCATAAAAATATGTTAGATGATATAAAAATTCCTGACTTCACTTCTAAAACATTTTTTTTTTCGTAACAAACTGCAAATAAAGTTAATATATCATGGCAAACATACAAATTAGCACCCAGTCTGCCATTTCATTACATGATAAACTGTTTCCTCACAAAAGCAATTTATGCAGCGGTCTGAGGCATCTTCTCCATTCACTTGCATTCAAACAGCTCTCCTTGTTGACCGTTCCAAGATGGCGCCATTGTTGACGTATCCAAACCAGCCGAATGAAGCATCTACATATGTATGTCTATGGAACAAACCACCACACTCAGCTTGACACTAGCGACAGCACAAGATAAGGACACGTTATTGCGCTCGTACATACTGTAGCTGGATGGAGCGCAATTCTGAATGCAGGAATCTTGAGATGTGCTTTTCTAAGTTTCAAACTACGTTTAGCCCTTATAATAAATTTACCATGGACAGATTGATGAATTCAATTGCAAAATGGATTGCTGTGGACTGTAGGTCAGAGAGAGAGTCTTATTTTCAATAATATGGAAATAAATATGTTGCCTTTTAAAGCCACTTTTTGTCTCATCAGTGCTTTACTCGTCTGCCACAGTAATGTTATGATTTTTATAATATATATTAAATTAATAATTATTTAAATATAATTATGTATAATTATCATACTGTTGAATTATTGTTATTTGAGTGGCTTCCTCAGCAAATATTTATATATGTGATTAATTGCGATTAATCCGATTAATTAGACGCCATATCATGTAATTAATTCGATTGAAAACTTTAAGCAATTAAAAGCCTTACTTGAAACCAATGCATATAATTTATTTCCTTTTCTTTTGTCTCAATTTTTGTTGGTGATCACATATTCCTGGATCGAGGGATATCTTTATATCAAATTACTGGCTAATAAATGACTCGACGGTAATGTGCTCATTATAATGACTTTTTTTGGCAATCATTTATCAGAAAGCTGGAGAAAATATGAGACTCTGATTGGGGGTAATTCAAGGAGAGCTTTGTTTCACTCTCTCTTTTGTCCTGTGGTGCTTGTAGAACAGGTGGTGAGCTGAGCTGGGTAGGATTGGTTGGCAGAGGCTGTTTGTTGAGTTGGTGAGGTGGCAGCTGCGTTGAGCACGGAGCAAAAGTAGCGCTTCCCTCCCTCACTTTCAGCACACCCACGAGCTACCCGCATGTCATAAGAGCTGCTCTCACCCCAATCTTGTGATGGGTTGAGGGTGCAGTGTGGGGGCGGTTGGGGGAGAGTAGTGTTGCAATCAGTGTGGCAGAGAGACGAGGAAAGATTTCAATATATAGATCAGTGTACAGGAATTTTATCCTGGGCGATCAGGATTCATTTGGGTATTTTAGTCTTTGCGAGTGTTTTAGTACTGGCAAATTATCATCACTCTTCCCATTTTGTCAGACTTCATATCATAGGCGCTGCAAAACACTATTTAAGGGCCATGTCTTTTATCTCAGCTCCCTCTAAAATCTGTGATTATGTGATCTCTCATTGCATTTGCTGAAAACAGTGGCTGTAGTAAGCTATTAAGGGGTTATTTCACTGTAAATCGTCACCTTACCAGTTTATTTGTGTAAAAAAAAAAATAGATGTGCACTCTATTTCTCTTTGTGAACAATACAAGATGCGACCAAAAACAGCACCATTACTGATATACATCTACTAACAAACAGATGCAATTATCATTTATTTAAAAGAAATTGTTATTTGAGTAAGCTGAATTTGTGGCCTCTTGCACAAGTGTGTAATTTCTGTGCCACTAAACAGAATTGCACAAATAAACATTGATTTCAAACAGCTTTTCCGATTATTCCCCCTGTCTGCCATTGTTCGCAACAAACTGATTGTCCTGCCCCCAACTCATGCTATTGGTTGAGTTAATGTTTCTGTGCGCGACAATTGGTCAAACAAATACAGCAATATATTCATAGTTTTTGAGTAAATCCACCTGCGAATGGCTTGTGATAGTTGTCTCTGCAACAACTTGTCTCAGCTCTGTACAATGTAAGTGAATGGGTGCCAACATTTTTATCCTCCAAAATCCACATAAGGTCAACATAAAAGTACTCCAGACAACTCTGGTGGTTTAATCCATATCTTCAGAAGCGATAAGATAGGTGTTTGTGAGAAACAGATCAATATTCACATTCTTCTTATTCTGTTTTTGGTGATTCACATTCTTTGTGCATATCGCAACCTACTGGGCAGGGAGGAGAATTTTTGATAAAACATTACTTAAAAATGTTTCTCACCCACACCTATCATATCTTGTCTGAAGATATGGATTTAACCACTGGAGTTATATGGATTACTTTTATGCTCCCTTTATGTGGCTTTTGGAGCTTCAAAATGTTGGCCCCCATACACTTGCATTTTATGGACCTACAGAACTGAAATATTCTTCTAAAAATCTTAATTAGTGTTCTGCAGAAGAAAGGAAGTCATGCACATCAGGGATGCCTGGAGGGTGAGTAAATCATGAGATAATTTTTATTTTTGGGTGAACTATCCCTTTAGCTGGGGTAGGAAAAAATATTTTAACATTGAAAAAGTTACAAACTTCAAAATGCCCAAGTAAGGGACTGAGCCTGCTAAGACCAAAATCCTACAATCGCCCTTTCCCTTTCCCAATGATAGCAAAGCATATGATCCTTTTTTCTCATTGGTGCAACAACAGTACTCCCCTACCCTGATTCTTCTTGCTATCATTGTTCTGAAGGTGACCTACATCTAGAAGGCATGGAGTATTTTCCCCTATTGTGCAGTATGAGGCAGGTAATCCCTACTTTATGTCATCTTCCATCCGACACTCTTGCATATGGAGGATTTTGCCGGTGATGAGGGGTATAGAGTGGGTAGGCTACACCCCTGCCTGCACGCTGAGTGCCCTGCCGGGAATGGAGCACCTCCGACACTGGCCTGTTGGCTCATCTACGCAGGCCATTAATCGAAAATTCTGTCATTAGTGATCCCACGCTGTTCCTCAGCAGCTGTCCTTCACACTTAATAGCAGTACGTTGAAGAGCTTATTAAACAGAGCACAGGCTGTACAGTGTGTCTCTATTGACACAAATGAGTGGAGGATGACACTCAGACTCCCTGCAATCAGGAAAGGTGCTTGCCATTATTTAGCAGCGGTTTCTTTAGCTGAATATGTAGCCAAGAGGTTCCCAGAGATGTTTGTACTTAGTAGTAGGTCAGGAGACAAACAAGAGCGCACAAGTGGATCAAAAACAGGTTTAAAAATTCTTCCTTCCCTGTCAAACAAGATTCAGAAGTTTGTTACATCAACAGAATTAGATATCCTCAACAATATCATGTGCGACATTGTGCATGAGGGTAGACTGATATTGCCTAGTGGTGTAAACCAGCACACCGGCAACCCATAATGGGAACCAGCATCCAAAACGCAAAATATGATGGTGAATTATTGGCATCTGCCAATAACTATACTCGTTAGGCCAATTAAAATTTTCTGTTTTCAAATGTATTTAGTAAAATAACTGATTCTATCATAAACAGAAGGAATAATTTTATTTATCAACCGCCCTGGTCTCTTGATATAGATAATGGCTAAAGTTTGATGAGGTTGAGAGACAGACAAGAGCTTGAATTCTGGGTGCACAAAGTTGAAGGATTTGTGCTAATAGTCCCTTAATTACCCAGCTTGATGTTTTTAGCTGATTGCATGCAGAATTTTCGTGCATTTCTTATGCTTAGGAGTGTTAATTTATTTTTCCTAATGCAACATTCTCCATGACATGGCCAGAATGGCTCTTACAATTTGTTGTTCTTTACTAAATAAGATGAAACGCTGCTTTGGAATACCCAATTGACTGCTTGGAAAGGTTTTATTAAAACATCCATCTCCACATAGTGTGGTGATAAATGACCTGCTAAATCCTACCCTTGTTCCAATTTACTGCAGGGATTAATAGAAGCCAAAGTTTAATTATGGCATGTAAGCGGAGACACATATTAAAGCTCTTTGTTCTCCATCTACATGAAAGGTGATTACAGGTGTAGTACAGCTCTATGTATCACTGCCTTGGACATACACCTTAGTAATTCACCTTTACTGATACTCAGAAGTGGTAATGAAAGCAAAGAACTGGTGCAAAACGGCAGTCACTTCAGGGCTGTTAGTAAGCTTAATTAGACTCATCTCATGTTGTTCAAAACCTGTATAACTTTATTTCCTTTGTGGAATACAAAAGGAGATGTTAGGTATAATGTTAGCCTCCATTCACTTTCATTGCATTTTTTCCCCTATACAATAAAAGTGAATTGTCAACGAGAATGTCATTTTGGCTAATATATTCTGTTCCACAGAAGAAAAAAAAAAGAAGAAAGTTTTTAAGGTGAATAAGGTGCCATTGTAGTTGTGATTTGTGTGAAAGTAAATAAAACACACAGTTGTTGTAGCAACTCTAGTGTTAATTTCACCAGGAAATGTAGAATTCGCCACGTAAACGTCAGTTTGCTAAATTGTAGTTATAGGAACATTCATTCTATGAGACTAGGTTGATACTGACATGTTGGGTAGAAGAGCATCATTCCCCCCCCCCCCAATAAGCTTCACAAATAATCTAGGTATTTGTCTCCAGGTAAGAGAAAAACCTAGGAAGAACATTATATTTTATTTCATATATGCATTTTCTAAATAAAATTAGAATTAAGTGAAACAGCTGGATTATTTTAAAAGTGACAAGTTAATTTGTTTGATGAAGATGTCCAGCAGCTAGTTAAGTAGCAGCTCTTCAGAGAACTTTTGGTGTGCTACCTGGTCTGTTTCTCTTGCAGTGGAGGCTTTTAGATGCACAAGCTACTGATGTATGCACATTTGAGTCTTTGCATTTGATTTGTGTTAAGCCCCTCTTCATCACAGGAGGATGGTGGAAGGGAGGGAGGGAAGGGCTACCGCTCCTCCTTTTTTGAGCCCCGATTCCTTGATCAGCACACTTAGAGCCTGCACTACCAAACGCAGTGTCATAGGTTCTGACAAGTGCAGCCACTTGCTTTATCTACGTCTATGCATGGCTTCAAAGACTGAGCTGTCTACCTAGTCACATTGATCCCCTTCCCCATCTCTCAACAGTGAAAAACAAAATAGAAACACTGACAATATTAGCAAAAGAGATGAGCTCTGAACTTGACGTGTGTCGAAACATGCTTTGCTTTTAGAGCCCACCGAGTGAGCAGAGATTATTTTGAATAACATTGTGGTTGTGGGATGTGGGGGGGGAGGGGGCTATGCTTCATGACATATTTGTAAAAATATTTTTTGCTGCAAAAATGTTTTTTTCGTGCAACAGAAGAAACAGTGGTGCTTTGTTTCTGTTAGCGGTATGATCAACCAGCTTGCCAGAGCCACTGTGTGACAGGAAGCATTACAAACAGAGATGTTATTACGCTGACAGCCCCCCAAAAAAGCCAGACTTACGCTATGCCTCACCGGAAATGTCAAGTGTATGAAGAAATAAAATAGACCTGTTTCAATCTGTATTTAGGGATAATATGAGTGTTTATTGTGTTTATTCCATCTGGTTTTCTTCACATTTGACCCCATTCGCATGCTTTGTTTTAAGAGAGACAAAATTGTGCCAGCCCAGATTTCAATTGCCATTTTATTTTGGTTGTATGGTAGAGGTGAAACAATTGTATCTCAAGCCCTTTTAATCAAAGTCCAAATACAACATTTGGTACTTTACAATAAGGCTCTATTTGTTAACATTAGTTAATGCATTAGGAATTGTGAATATTGAACAATGATTTTTACAACATTTATTAATTAATCTTGGTTTAAGGAATACGGGTTCAATACATGTAAAGCTCAATCAACAGCATTTGTTGCATAATATTGATTACCACAAAAAACAATTTAACTCATCCCTCTTTTTCTTAAAGAAGCAAAAATCGAGTTTACAAAGAGGCACTTACAATGGAAGAGAATGGTGCCAATTTTTAGAGGGGTTAAAAGGCAGATATGTAAAGCTTATAATTTTATAAAAGCACTTACAATGAGTCTTCTGTTAAAACTTGTGTATTATTTTAGTTGTAAAGTTGTTTAAATCGTCATGTTTATTTATGGTTGTGTTAGGGTTTTAGGGTTTACGGCGTTATATCTTCATGGCAACGAAGTTGTAAAATTGGATATAACTTTTCATAGAACCCATTAGTAAGCGAAATCATGTTATTATGCATATTTTTATGTGGCTATTCTTTTGAAACAGTGAGTATTTCAACTTTTACAGACTGGCCCAATTTACTTCTGTTGTAAGTGTCTCACTGTAACCTAGAGTTTAGTCAAAATTATTTTTGTGGTATTCTATACCACAAATGCCGTTGATTGAGCTTATCTTTTATTGAACCTGGAATACTCCTTTTATGTTAATATATAAAAATACTATTGTACATAGTTTGTTCATGTTAGATCATATTGTAATAACTTACGTTAACGTGTACAGCACATAATAATGTAAATTGTACGCAATGTAAAAAAAAATCAATACAATTAACATTGTAAATATGCTGTAAAAATATTGTAGTTCATGTTAACTACTGTATTAACTAATGTTAATGAAGACAAACTTATTGTAAAGTGTTACACAAAATGATAACTGATAGCAAAAATTTGTACATGACTACTTTCAAAGCATCAAAAATCTTTTTATGTGGTCATAAAATGGATCGAAGAGTACGCAGTTCTTAAATGAAACACCATTATTAAGCTTGACTTCTTTATGATCTTGGTTTCCTCTTCAGAGAGGGTAGCCACCTGCTCGGTGTGATGTCAGTGATGTCTGCTTCCCCTTGCTCAACATGTGGTGTGATGTAGGGTGGTTGAGTGAGAGGAGGTGTCGTTGGTGCATGCACACACATATACTCACACATGCACACACTGTACTTGGAGGGCTTAGGATGTGTGAGCTGCCACAGTGTCAGGTCTCAGGTGCTCCCAGCAGCCCATGCTGAATACACTCAGCTTCCTGCCTGAGTGGACAATCTGCTCTCTGCTGACTGCTTGTGAGCATGTGTGTTCTTGCAAGTGCAGACACTGAAATTCAGTTCCTTTGAAATATCAGGTGTGCAGACCTAATGCAAAACTGTTAGTCACAAGGCTTCTATGTGTTTTTTTACCAGCCTTGAAAGCTTTGGAGAAAGAACATAAAGGCCAAGTATACTTCGTTTATACTTTGCCTCGCGCCTGGCTGATCGCGTTGCCTTTGTGAGTATACTTTACTGACCATGGACGAATAGGAACGCGTTCGACGCATGCGCGCTACAACTGCTTTGTAACACTCTTTAAGTACAGTCAATGGCCTGTGGATGCGCAGACAACACGCACAGACAAGGAGTCGAGGACCGTGTGTGCAAGTCAAGAAAATCTAGGTGGTGCGCGGTCAAACCGTGCGGCTGTGCTGATGACACAATTTGTGTCACACATACTTTGCGCGGAGCTATCCGCAACATGCACGCCCGAAGTATACTTTGGCCTTAAGATAGTGTCTTTAAAATCTCTTCAATTTGCAACCACGAAACTTCAATTTCAATGTTTTTTTGACCAAAATATGTCAAGCCTCGCTCACCCTCTGGCCAAAACAAATTACGTGGCAAACAGGAAAATGTTAAGAGAGACTTGAGGCACTGGTCCTGGAAGACTGGATCTGGGCAGGGCTACACCGGTAGTATGGAAGGAGGTGGTTTCACTTTATCTCAATTCTGTTAGTTTCCTCATCCCATCTGTGAGCTTGGCAGCCTTGTTAACTGACATTGCTAGTCTCCTATCTCACCTTCTAATTTGGGCTCCGCAAACTGTCCAAGAATTGCAAGTGCATCCGCTCTCCCATGCTGCTTGTGTCCATGGTGTTTAGGAATGGGTCTGTTGTGACATGCCAGTTTGGTGTGTGCTGTCCACAAGGGGTCCCCATTCCTGAAGCAAAGTACTGTACACGTGCAAAGGTATTTTTCTTATACAGTGCCCTCCGGCTCTTGTTTGAAATAATCACTGTGTTCATGATTAATGACAGTTGGACAATTTGAGAGTGATGACAAACCCAGCAGTGTTTGGCAGTGGGAGCTGTAGGTAAAGACAGGGCTACTACATGATGGGCATGGAGACAGTCTTGTAAGAACTATGTTCTTGTCTTTTTTATGCTGATGTTAACATATCTTGAATTTAAATATTCTACAAATTCTTCTGTTTTCGTGTTGAAACCATTCTATAAACCTGGACATTTTGGATTTTATTGCCAAACCTCACTGTGGAATCATTTAATTTTAAAGTGGAATTATTTTATTTTATTCTTTGCTTAGTAGTAAGTGAATGGAAACTGTTTTGACATAGATTGATGTTTTTACAAGACTGCATTGAGAAATACCCAGCATTGAAATGGATCCCCTCTGGGTCTGGGTGTATTGTGAATGTTTCAAATCAGCCACTGAATTTGAATTTCGAGAGGATTTTTATCTCTCTCGTCAGAAGATGAGACCCAAAAAGCTTCTCTGGCAAGTTTGTTGGATGTAGTTTTGAAGCTGCAAATTTTGGGGCTCAGGACTGTATTCCTGTCAACTATTGTTGCATTTTTGCTGAGGTTTCTTTTCATACATTTATTTATGCAAGTACTGTCTGAGGGTTTCGCAGCCGACATTTAACACTGTCATCGGCTGTGAGTAATGTTTTAAAGATCCAGAGAGGGATGAAGGAAAAGTTTAAGGCCCAGAAATCTTTGCTGTGTTAACCAAAGCTAGTTGAGACGATGTGGCTCACTCTGAATCCCTCAGAGACTGAGGCTCGGTACAGGAAGCAAAACTGTGTTAATTAGCACTAAATAGGTATGACAGCGTTCTGCCCAATTTGTTTTGGGATTGTAGGGACACAGTACAGGAGGGGAACTCCCAATTACTAGGCAGAACCTTGCATGTGTTTCCTTCATTGATGTGTGAAGGTGTGAAATATTCATGTCTTGCTTTATACTGTATGTAAAAGCTTGGATTGGCATGCTCAGAGGTGATTGGCCTTTACATGGAAGAAAGTCATAGTTCAGCTTTTTGCAAGTGTCCTGCTGAGGGAAGCACTTTATTTGCTTAGACTATTTTCTTTGTGTAAATACACAGCTTTGGAAACCCTGGCACTGGCAGGGTGAATTGATTTCCTCTGGCGGGACAGACCCTGGTTCTGTGTGTGTGGACGAGCAGTCAGACAGCTGGCGTGCAGGGGTGAGTTTTTTTGTCTCTCTCTGTGCCTCTCTCCCTCTGTCACTACATTGTATCAAGGCCACTTTTAAATCTAGTCCTACCCACCTTTACCACTTTTCTGTTTACTACTCCCTCTCTCTCCTTATTTCCTCACTCTCTACTGCTCCTACACTTCATCATGTTTTTTTCCTTCTATCTTGGAATATATTATCGTGTCTGGCTGTGAGTGTGCTTTAAGCACATGCTGCAACCTTGATAGATGTTCTCTCTCTTTCTCTCTTACTCCCTTTCTCCCTTTCCCTACCTCTCTCCATTCCTTCCACCTTTCTTGTCCTTTTCTATTTATGCCATGATGCAGGTCTGTTGCAGGTCTGTATTTCTCTTACCATCAAACTCTGGATATTACTAAAACTTACCAAAAAGTACCATGGTACTTCTATTTACACTGACATTTAGGATGGTACTCTCATGATTTTTTGGACATTAACCTCAGAGTACCATGTGAATACCATGGTAAATTTCAGTATCATCTACCATCTGATACCATCACTTTACTGTAGTATTTTTTGTAAGGACTGTGTGATGTTAGATGCAGATCTGGGTGAGCAAATGGGCATCTTTTCATGTACCTTCCGCTCTCGTTCTGCGGATGGGCTTAGAGAGGAACCTAAATTTAGCAGCTCTGCTTTCTCTCTGTTGTGTGTGCCGTGCATTGCTTAATTAGCTGTTGCACACAGCATGGCAGAGTATGTCTTGGGCGAAAGCTGCATTATAAAATGCGTTATATAATTGGATGCATATTTCATGATGAATGCTGGAGAAGGGATGCTCTTTGGGCCTCTTCCTGTGGATAAAGATGTGTGCTACGGTCAAGAAGAAAGCACAAGCTTATGTTCACTCTCTCATCTCTGATCTGAAGATGCAAGGCAGCTTTAGGGTTTACTAATGCTATCATTACCATGAATGAGTTTAGGGGTGAGTCACAATTCAAATCAGCTGCTTTAATTGTTAGACTTTAGTAATTAGTTTGCACTTTAAAACAGTCTAAATTCATCCCCTTTAAATTACATTCAAATGGACGTCTTTGGCTGTTGCATAACTTCTCGCTCAGTTTTTTTTTTTTATCAACCCGCAATGAGCATTGTGTTTTTGAGATGCTGTGCCAAGTGTTAAAAAGTACAGCTTTTAAAAACATGTCCAGAGTTCTGCATTCTGTTCCATTTTACTAACAAATCCAATCTACAGTTGAAGTCAGAAGTTTACATACACTTAGGTTGAAGTCATTAAAACTCATTTTTTTAACAACTCCGCAGATTTAATATGCAATTTCCAAATGCATGAAGGTACCACATTCATCTGTACAAACAATAGTACGTAAGTATAAACACCATGGGACCATGCAGCCATCATACCGCTCAGGAAGGAAACGCATTCTGTCTCCTAGAGATGAACGTAGTTTGGTGTGAAAAGTGCAAATCAATACCAGAACAACAGCAAAGAACCTTGTGAAGATGCTGGAGGAAACAGGTAGACAAGTATCTATATCCATAGTAAAGACAAGTCCTATATCAACATAACCTGAAAGGCTGCTCAGCAAGGAAGAATCCACTGCTCCAAAACCGCCATAAAAAGCCAGACTACAGTTTGCAAGTGCACATGGGGACAAAGATCTTACTTTTTGGAGAAATGTCCTCTGGCCTGATGAAACAAAAATTGAACTGTTTGGCCATAATGACCATCGTTATGTTTGGAGGAAAAAGGGTCAGGCTTGCAAGCCGAAGAACACCATCCCAACCGTGAAGCATGGGGGTGGCAGTGTCATGTTGTGGGGGTGCTTTGCTGCAGGAGGGACTGGTGCACTTCACAAAATAAATGGCATCATGAAGGAAAATTATGTGGATATATTGAAGCAACATCTCAAGACATCAGTCAGGAAGTTAAAGCTTGGTCTCAAATGGGTCTTCCAAATGGACAATGACCCCAAGCATACATCCATAGCTGTGGCAAAATGGCTTAAGGACAACAAAGTCAAGGTATTGGAGTGGCCATCACAAAGCCCTGACCTCAATCCGATAGAAAATTTGTGGGCAGAACTGAAAAAGCATGTGCAAGCAAGGAGGCCTACAAACCTGACTCAGTTACACCAGTTCTGTCTGGAGGAATGGACCAAAATTCAACTTATTGGAAGCTTGTGGAAGGCTACCCAAAACATTTGACCCAAGTTAAATAATTTAAAGGCAATGTTACCAAATACAAACAAAGTGCATGTAAAATTCTGACTCACTGGGAATGTGATGAAAGAAATAAAAGCTGAAATAAATAATTCTCTCTACTATTATTTTATACATTTCACATTCTTAAAATAAAGTAGTGATCCTAACTAACTTAAGACAGGGAATGTTTTCTACGATTAAATGTTAGGAATTGTGAAAAACTGAGTTTAAATGTATTTGGCTAAGGTGTATGTAAACATTTGACTTCAACTGTAATTATACAGGGCTTCCTTAAGGCTGATCATTTGTCTAATTTTGATTTGAGAAATATGTAGTTTTTCCACATACTTATTTGAGTAACTCAGCTTCTCTGTCATTTCCAAAATGGTTGAGTTAATTTGATACTGCATGTACATTGGTGGTGTAGTGTAGTAGTTACAGATCTGGGCTTAAGTTGCTGTGTGTAGTGTTAGCAAATGGTACTGTACATCTTAGTTAGGGTGACCGGGTTCCTGCTTGTGGAAAACGGGACAGGCCACTCCCAGCAAAAATGAAATTGTCGTATCCTTACCTAGGTGCAGATCAATTCGAAGTAGAGGGTGCATCCACATCTGTAACTGTTGTCACCTTGTACTTCTCGCTGGCAGCCCTTTTTCTCAGTGTGCGCTTGTCTTTCAAGAGATTATTGTAAAATGCAGAGCAGTCCAGTTCAAAATTAAGATGTACAAAAAGCATTGCCTTCATGACTGTTACACTGAGTCAAGATTTATTCGGTGTCCATGCTGCGTTCATTAATGAGAACACACGCTCCACAGATGTAGATGTCCCAGGCAGGCATAAAACAAACTCCACAACCTTGGCTAAGACACCAAAGTTGATGGTATTGTCCTCCAGCTCATGATCAATGTCTGTCCATCTCTCAGGCACAGCCGTCTTGTTCATGTTCCACTCAGTGATGCGACGAGAGACAATGTTTTTCACGCAAGCCCACTCATCAAAGAGTGTGGTTTCGTCAGTCAAACTGAGAGCGGGGATTCTGGAGTAGAAGTGTTCGAGGCTGCTCTGAATGTCTTTCCACTCTGGGATGTCTCTCAGTAGGGCCCACTCAAGTTTTTCTGTGTTCTCCAATGAGCGGCTCCAATTTTGGAGGTCATCCACCGATGTTGAATAAAAGTTTCTCACTGCACAAAAGAAAACATCCGCTCGCATGTCACCAGCTTCAACTAGGGCATCAACTGCTTTTTATTGTCAGAGGGTATGAATGATTCCTCCAGCCTGGCCTGCAAGACTTTTCTCAGGTCAGTGTGCAAAGCCACTTCTGTGGCTGATATATGGTCTTGCTCTACTATCTCCAGTGCACGGTTAAAAGTGGCTGTTTGCTTGAGTGCGAAGCCAATCCAAAGTTTAATGCAAGGATCGCTGAAAATGTCTCTTAGAAACTTTGGGCATTTTTCTTGAGAAAGAAACTGCACGCAGACTATTGAAAATGACAAAAAAATCGGCAACACTTGGTGTGGCACACTTACTTTTAGCAGCATCCACATGCTTTTTTGTATGAACATGCTGCGCGATGTCGGTGTGGCCTCCATAGGCGATGGAAAAGTGAGCTCCACAAATCTCACACCTCACACCTCACTTTACTAGGCTCTGTCTGTGACTCCTTTTTTAGAAATGTAAACTCTTTTTGAAGATCCTCATTAAATGTACATGCACGCTTCCTTGACATTTTTCCAGCAGCAACTTCATCTGTGTGCTCTTTCAAACTGACCCTTCAATCAGTTCAATAACTGGATGTCTATTGATAGGGGATTGTGATTGGATAGTTTAATCCAATCATGTACTTCAAATAACACGGTGTGATTTTATTGGTTTTACCATTAAAAGCCGTATCCTTCACTACCTTTGATTAGAATACTCACGTGACAGAGAAAGCCACATAGGCGATAGAGAAATTTTAGGAGAGGGGAAATACGGGACAAAACACAATTTTTTCAGAATAAGTCAGGACACTAGAAAAAGTGCTTAAATACGGAACTGTCCTGGTTAAAACGGGACGTCTGGCCACCCTAATCTTAGTACATTGTTGTCTTACAATGGACTAGTAAAGTAGAAATATTAATGGGATCTTCTATCAACATAAAAGAACTTAAAATTTTGCCGTCTTTAAGTATGATTAGTTTGTCAAAAAATCTTTATTAGAGATCAATTCAAGATGTTTTCTAGTACGATCCTCTTTGTAAACTAACAAGTCTTGTTGATTGTTTGAGTAATTGCTGTAAGCCTCAATGACTCATTTCTTTTCCCGAAAGCAGTGAGGTTTACAATAGATGTTAACAAGCTCATGGCATGGCACCAACTTACAAATATTTGACTGGAAAAGGGCTGCAACATAATAACCCCTCAGGAGAGGAACATTCGTGTAGTTTACAACTGGAACGTTAAGCGTGTCATGACCTGGCTATGATATGGTAATGTAACGTGAGTTAACATGGATACACCCATCTCAGTAAAGTCACATAGTTGTATAAGAGAAATCACTTTAATTTTTGTATTTGTTTTACATGGTGAGCATGACATGGAGGAAATTGTGTGAAGGTTTTGCAGGAGCAAACAGACACAGTCTCAAACAGCGAACTTTTTACATTGCAGTGACGGGGATGATAGTGAAATCTGGTAGGTGCTCAGAGGGGGAGCTTGTGACCAGGCCACCGCTGTGTGAGTGGATCAAATTTCCAGAGAGAAGCATATACTGTAGCCCGCCTCATTGACAGCACTTAATTTATGTTCTTTCTCCAGCAAACTATTCATGTTCATTAACCTCTCTGCTTACAAATGCATTAGCTTTGGAATAAATACTTTTAACCACCTGCCCAGCAAGCCTTAATTGCCATTTAGTTGTTGTTGTTAACTATTTTTACATCACAGTGGTTTCTTAGTGATATTTTAAAGCTGAAAGAACAGAAATGCAGTAGTATTCATTTTTAGCCTCTGTACAGTTTTATGACAAACTGCATTGTGAATGGTTAACCAATGAGCATCTGCTTCTATGCTACCACTGACATACATTAAGCCAACGCCACACTAGCAGACTCCTAAACTAAACTCGATTTTGGCCCAGGGTGTCACATGTGCAGACTGTTTTGCTGAGATCTCGCTCTTTTCAGTCGGAGGTATGACACACTTGCCGACACAAAATGGTGCAGTGATGACAAACATACCACTGCAACTCTCTCTCTCTGATTCCCTGTCCCATGGAGCTCACCGAAATAACAAAAGGAGTACAGTGTGAGCTTGAACAATTGTAAGAGTAATTTACATTTATGCATTTGGCAGACGCTTTTATCGAAAGTGACTTACAGTGCATTCAAGGTATACATTGTATCAGTTTGTGTGTTCCTGGTAACTGAACCCATGATCTTGGTGTTGCTGGTGCCATGCTCTACCAGTTGAGCTACAGGAACCTCAGGGGCAATTTTGGTGAATTTCAGACCTGTAGCTTGCTTGATTTGTTCAGAAACAGGGGCTAAAATAGTTAATAGACCAAAACTGTAAAAATCTGTTCTCAAGATCATGGAGCGCTCTCTCTCCCTCTCGAGCCCACACACAAGCACACACACTTGCACACACATATACACACAGAAAGAGTGAAGCCAGGTTTTTATGCTGTTCTACCTGTGTCTGTTCTGCCACTATCCAAAGATCTATCCAGAGATCGTGAAGATCAACCTATATCTAATATAGCCATCAAAAGGCTATATCCGTGCTTTGATTATGAATTACAGTGATGAGCTGACCTACAGATTTCTCCTCCATCCATGTAGTCTCAGACTGATTGTTTTGGTGCGGATCTGGGTGAGATTGCCTTGTTCATATATGACTATACAAACCGAACCAAGAGAGAAAACGCACCAGGTTCCGAAACAAATGTTCCAAATGAGCATGGTGTGCGATTCATGGAGTAACTTGCCTTGTGAATGTGCTTGATTGTCTGTTCATCCCCTTGAGACTTGCCGAAGAACGCATATGTCCATATGCAGCTTTCGGTGAGTAAATTAGTTCAACAAAAACAGACCGTTGGGTTTTCGCTTTCTAATGTAATTTAAGGCAGGAAAAATGCTCTGTGACAGAATCACTATTGTTTACAATCAGCGTTTGTGATAATATGCACCTAAGTGCGACGAAAATGTTCAGATCAGCTTGACGTCATGTCAGTTCTTCAGTAAATGAAGAAGCTCATTGGTCACTTGACTAGAACACAAGACCCTGCCTCGGCATCAGAACAATTTTTTCTAACAGTTCTGATATGCTTTTCTGTTACTGGAACCATTAACTCAGCAGGGAGTCCCGGCAGTCAAGTGATTAATGATCTCCTGCTGAGAGACGCTAATTCTTGCTTTGTCTCCCTCTTCCTGGTTGGCAATTATGTTAATGAAGCTCACACCTGAAAATCATTGACTACGGTTACATGGACACCAGAAAGCAGCTTATTGCGAGAAAACAGCGTTCTGGTTTACAATACTGTGCAAAAGTTTTAGGCACCTGTGAAAAATGTTGCATAGTGAGGATGTCTTCAAAAATTATGACATAAATAGTTTTCATTTATCACTTAATGTCATACAAAGTCCAGTAAACATAAAAAAAGCTAAATCAATATTCGGTGTGACCACCTTTGCTTTAAAACAGCACCAATTCTCCTAGGTACACCTGGACACAGTTTTTCTTGGTTGTTGGCAGATAGGATGTTCCAAGCTTCTTGGAGAATTCACCACAGTTCTTCTATCTATTTAGGCTGTCTCAGTTGCTCGTTCTTGTTTACATGACATTTCAGAATGCTGCTTTCTGCTAAAACCTTGGAATAAACTGTTTTCTTAAGTGCATGTAAACATGGTCATTGGAAAAATCGGCTAGTGTAGCGCCAGCTGTAGAGAATATGAAAGGCTTTTGCACTAACTCAGATAATGTTCCAAACCCCTTCAGGGACATCCATGGGACAGACTACATTTTTAGAGTCCAACAATATGCGCAATATATCCTAGTGTTCAAGCCCTAAAGTTTGGACTTTCTGCACAAAATTCAAAGAGTTTAGCTACCAAGCCCTGACTGTATCATACCCACTAAGAGTACAAGTATTTTTATGCCAACGGACTGTAAGGTATCAAAAACAAAACTGTTGCCAAAAGGGGGCACTTAGTTTACCCCACAGGACTTTTCAGAATTTATTTATGGAGGTCCTAGATGAACAGAGTGAGCAATGAATTTGAGACAGACATAAAATTAGACTAATTATTGTAGAATGGAGATTTATTTAAGGATTTCATTTAATTTTTTCCCACTTGTATGCCGTGCATAGTGCCTTCTGTAACTGAAGTATGAAAATAGCTTAAATTCAGTCATTAAAAACATATGGATCACAATAAAATTTGTCAAATTGCTGAAGAGTTTGATGTATATCCACTGATAAAATAAATGTGCTGCAATTTCACTTAGTAATCTGTGCCCTTAGCTTTTGACATTTTCTTTTTAATTCATATGTAGCTTAAATGTGTTGTCAGAGCAACTGAGTTCATTTCGGCTACTAATGTTCTATTCACAGTAATTGTTTGGAAGTGCAAAACTATAATTTCTCAAATTACCCTCATCTAAGGTCATTTTTCCATGCCCTGGCCCAATGCATCTGGCTCTGGTCACTGAATAAGAGGCGGGCAGCATATACAAAGCCAGAACCTGTTACTGTGTACTGTAATAGAACTAATTATTGTAGAACTCTTGTTCTTGCATTGGGCGTGTGGCAGTGGGTGAGTCATCTGCACTAAAATGTCTTGTGGTTTAGGGAAGCAGAGGGAGAATTGAGCGCAACCAGGGGTCTTCTGTTTGGGAAGCCCCCGGTGTTCAACCCCAGCCTCAGCCAGCTGATCTGACTCAGGGCCAGGGCTAAAATTGGTCCTGCTTATCTGGCCGATTTTTGTAATCTGACACTGTAGTGCGGGAGGGCAGGCAAGAGGGCTCTTTTGGGCGGCCATGCCCCCTCAATTCTGCCGCAACAGGTGTAGCAAGTCAACTTGAGCCCTATGGAATGACAGACTGCTGAGAGAGCTGCTAAGGGGAATACTGTTTGCTCAGAGGGGTATTCACTCTAGAAGGTTTCTTGTCCCTTTTTTCCGTCAGGCAAAATCAGAGATAGCTACTGGGGAGTGGCACAGATAGGAAAACATGGTCCTTGCTTGCATAACAGGAGGGAGCAGGTCCCTGATTGTGCACAAAGTGTGAGCCACTGCCTTGCACTCCAATGAGCAATTGTGCAGCACTCGCATGAGTGGCTGGTTGTTTTGGAGTGACTGCTGAGTGACTGTTTTCATCAGTGTTTGCGCATGGCCTGTCAGACAAAACACACACCCCTCTTAAACTCCCTCAGGGCCTCCTAGGAGAATCACTGCTGGCTTGAGTCACGCCGGGGTCGAGAGGTCAAATGGAACACTGACATGTATTTGTGCACAGTTCATCTAGGCCTAAATTGAGATGTCAGAACTGGGTGAATGTCACTGAAGTGTGTTGAATAAAAAGATAATTTAAAAAGATGATTTAATCCTGGTTTTAATAAATTCTTTAGTTTAAAAGGTGGTGATTTATCTATTGGAAGTTGCCTTAAAGTTGTAAGATGCACATCACAAAGCCATTTGTCCATTGCCAGGTATCGAGTTTAAATATGCTGTTGCTGAATATACTGTACATTGGCCCTAAAAAGCCTCACTAAAAATTTGCAAATGGCTTTGCGTTATATAACAGAATATCAAACCATGTGGCATTTATTTTAAAATATGTAACACGTAATCTCTTTGCAAGAAAAACATTTTACAAAAAGAGGTTTGTTAGGTTTCAAATAGGGGGAAAATGCAAATTTGGAAAAATAGTGGTTTCATAGGGATGCTTCTGTTCACGAAAAAGAACCTGCTCCTCACATTTGCATAATCCTTATTTATATACAGCCTTTATGTATTGGTTATTATTACCATTTTGACAATGTGAGAGCTAAAATGACTTACTGTTTTTATTTTTTTTAAAAGAACTTTTCAGTACTTGTACACATACTCCAAACAATGGTATCGGGACATCCCTAGATTCAAGACATATTGTTCAAAGTTAACATTAAATGTATTTGTACACTTTCCAATCGTCAAACCTTTGGAAGATGTTGTTCACAGTTATTGTATGTGGTTACTCTGCTCAGACATCTGTGTGAAACTGACTTCATATATCCACAAAAAAAAAAAAAAAATATCACCTTGACACCATATGGTTAAAAGTACTTGTAAAAATGGCAGATGAACTTAGTTTTGAGAAAAGCTCTAGCATCATTTATTTGCAGATGACACTATTTGATATTTTGTTATAATGGAATGACAGTCATACATTTGTGTGGCTTTAGTGTCCAAAAGTGTCCAAATCCTTTTTGGGGATATGTATTTTCAATGTGTTTTCCCTAGGGCTGAGCATTATTTAAACATGAGTTTATTGTTATATACAGTACAATAAATCACATACAGTATAACCTACATTGAAAAAAAATTGTATTTTCAGTTGAGTTATCACTTTCTGTACAAAGAAACACTACATGGGTATTTGATAAGTGTGATCTTTTGTGCTAATTGGATACTACAGTGCTTTTGGTGCACTGTGCCTCAGTTCCAGATTACCAAATCTGCGAGCCCTCTCTATACTGTTAACATGTAAACATGCTCTAATTGTGTGATTCGCTTACTGTATGTGTGCTCTTGTTTTTGAGCTGTTGGTTAAGCCCTGTTCTCCACTCCCTTTTGCACTTGAGGGATCTGATGAAAAGTATACTACTCAGCGTTACAAATGAGTTACAACTCAGGTTGAATCCCAATTTGCTCTGCTGTAGTTATCCACTATTGCATGATTTTCCTCTTTTTAGCGTCTTTTTATACCCCCAGTAACTACTTCCAGCAAACTAAAATGAATGACTTATAAAGTAAAACAGGCTCAGGAGAAGTGCTTTCGTGGCTGTTCCCTGCTGATTTGCTTTTTTTATAGTTATATACAATTTTATGCTCCCTCGACATTTCCCGCACTGGAGGATTGATGGTTCCTGGAGGCACAAACTTCTGTTATCACCAGTGCATAGAAACAAAGCATCCCTCATTTCCGTTCTAAGCACAGGCGTTTTCATTAAAGTTCTATAAAAAGACTAAAAAGAATACATCTCCAGTTGTTGTATGATGCAAGCACATTGTTACAGAGAAATGTTTAATTATTCAGTATTAATACGAAAATGCTTTGATAAAGAAATCAGAAGTTGTCTGTCTTGTACACCTCTATAGGAATACAATACTTGCAGCAATTCTTAATATTAATTATTGATGCAGTAAAGATGTACTTGGGGGGTGGAATTGAAGTTCACAATTAACATTAGGTCTCTTTCACTTTTAAAACAGTTGCTGTAAATTGCTGCCATTTAAAGAATCATTGCTGTAATCTCTAAAAATAAAAATCCAAATGCTGTGGCAGCGTGAGCAAGAGACAGACACAGTGGGTTTGGCATTAGGCCTCGGAGAAGCATTTATTGGAAATATTAATAAACAAAATGTTCAAAAGGGGAATAAAGTGTCCATGGGGAAAAAGTATCCAAAAAAAGGGGGATCTGGTGCCCTCGCGGTGAATGGGGCTTTGTGAAGGATGGGTGGTGATGAAAGGGTAAGGTCCAGGTATTATGGGTGGGGTCCAGTGGCTGCAATGCGATTCCCTTTCTTGATCCCGGCTTCCTCATAGCGGCCCGCCTTACCTGGGCCATGGCATGTGAGGAGAATAGTGGCCCGGCATCCTGACCTATCAGTCTCTGTTCCTGGACCAGCGAGGATGCCTGTGCACACATGGAGATAGAAGCCGGCTTCCTGAGGAGAAGCGCACTGTGCTTTTTAATGGCAGCGGTGATGAGGCTCCCCTTACATCAGGTGTGCCTCATCATACCAGCGTATGACCCAAACGAGGCTCATTAAGGGTGCCTACAAACTAGAGTTAACTCTGTGTCAGAGAACGCTACGAATGCATTGATTTCAAAGGGGATGGTGTATCCGAAGGACGGACAGGGAAAACCCAAGTGTTTCTGATAGTGAAGATCCATCATGCATCCAAAAGTTGAAAAACATTTCAACTTTTGCTGCAACACACTCTGGTGAATGCATCAGTTGACCAATGGGAATCTCGGAGATGCGGGATTAGTTGTGTTGTGAAATTGAAAAGAACATGGTGGACAAACTCAAACATGCAATGTATTCATTCGCTGTCCTCTATTATCTTTCTCTGTCTGGCTAAAAAGATAGTAATTGTGGATAGAGAGCCTGGAAAAGAGTTTCAGTGTTTACTGGTACATCGTCATAGCGATCTCTGTCTGTGACCGCTTCTTCCCTCTAGTACACACCTTCCAAACAGACCTTACATACTCCAATGCGCCAAACGCTCCGTCTGAGCTTTCCCTAGTACTGTATGTAAACTACCGTTGTGAGCCTGGCAGAAGGATGGCCCTAAGAGGCCAGGTCATGATGACTAGAGGTAGCGGCGGGTCGGTCCACACAATGCGTTTACCTCTCTTTTCCTTTATGCCTCACCTTTTTGAAAAGTTAATTTCATTTGTAAATTTGCTATAGTCATGCTGTATCAACGCTGTGAGATGAGAGGGTTTTGACATCCACAGCATGGCATAAATTAGCATTTAGCCATTAACCTTGTCCAGTTACCTCTGGCTTGCTATGAGATACGAGTTTTGTGTCCGCACATAAAACGTTGACTTGAGATAAACTGCATGAAACACCCTGGGGGAACTTCCCATTGATTTGCTTGCCAATAAAATCCTTTCTCAAAAGCTGCCCATTAGTGACAGTTATTTGGAACAGATCGGTTTCATCTTAATACATTTTAAAAATACAAGAAACGGAAGTTGACATATCTTGTGTAGGGCTTTACTGGTTGTTTAGATCAGTGTTACTATCAGAAATAATTAATAATTATTTCTATAGTTATTAATTAATATTTAAATTAAATAATAGAATCTAACTCATTAAAACCTCATATGGGGCTCCAGTAAATGTAGTGCGCTAAAATCAATAGATCATTGATGAGAATCAATGTTAGCTTTTTTTAATCCTTTAAGTCAACGAATATCAAAGATAATCGTTAATTGTTAACATCGATGAAACATTGATTAAAATTAACACTAGCTTATTGATCCTTTAAATTCAACAATCATCAAAGATAATTATTAATTATCAAAAATCAATAGAATATTAATAAGGATTAATATCGCCGGGGCACCACCCTGGAATCAGGGACTAATAACCAGATAGTATAACAGTCTCAATATTAGATTGTTTTCTTAGGAAAATCGACATCCGAAGAATATCGATTTTTGGAAAAAAAAAACAATGAATGAAGGCTTGAATCCGAGCACTGACATCCCGTCAGCCATTGACACAGGTGTATGCAAACAAACCAAAACACTTCTCTTTGAAATATAACAAAGTTTATTTATGCAGTAATATCAAATAATAATCAATACAGTGCAGTCAATAAATTTCCGACTTACAACTACAAACTAAAACAGTGATATGATTAGATATGGTAACCAAAATAATCCTATAACACATGAGGAAGGTGTGTGTGTGTGTGTGTGTGTGTGTGTGTGTGTGTGTGTGTGTGTGTGTGTGTGTGTGTGTAAGGAGGGACACGCACAAAATGGCGGACGTGACTCTCGTGGAGAGTACGTCACGTGAGATTTCCGGCCAGAGAATATGGCTATTGTACGATAGCTTATGGACAAAGCTGAGCTTTATCACGAAGCTATCTACTAGTCAAAAATGTGTGCGAGAATGTTTGTGAGGGGTCGCGTGTGTGTGTGTGTGTGGTTAGTACGAGAGAGAGAGAGAGAGTAAAGTGATGGCCCCGAAGCCGGTTTCGTGATCGTGGGAGAGAAAGCAGCTGTTAGTTTATCACTCAGAGATGCGGTGGACGGCTCGTAAACCGTCCCGCGGTCTTTGATTCTTTAATGGATAAACTCAGTGTGCCAGTCTCACCCACGATGGCAGAAATACACAACAGTCCAATGTGGTTGGACTACAACACAGCAGATCTCATTCGTGATAACTGTACATTACAGTAATACCTTGAGTATTATTATTAGCAATGAGCAGACTCGGCGGTCCGTAAACTGTACAAGCAATAACCTTGATACACAAGAATAACACACTATAATATTCTATCTCTGCCCAGACGTAAACCTCTTACTTGAATCAAATCAAATCAAATCAAATCACTTTATTGTCACACAGCCATATACACAAGTGCAATGGTGTGTGAAATTCTTGGGTGCAGTTCCGATCAACATAGCAGTCATGACAGTGATGAGACAGTACCAATTTACAATAACACCAAATTAACACAACACAATTTAAACATCTGATATACACATAATTACACTCAACAATATACAAATAATAACATACACTGTACAGTATACAATACGCACTATATAGATACACATTATTCAATAAAAATAAAAAATAAAATATATAAAAAATTATATGTAGTATATATAGAATGTACAGTACTGTACTGTATTGACATTCAGCTGTCGGTTGATAGTCAGTTATTAAGAGAGAATATAATATAATAATAATATAATTTATGACAGTCCAGTGTGAGATATAAGAGTAAGGGTAATAAAGTGCAGTGCTGATGTATTTTGATCGTGGGAGATCAAGAGTTCAGAAGTCTGATTGCTTGGGGGAAGAAGCTATCATGAAGTCGGCTGGTGCGGGTCCTGATGCTGCGTTACCGCCTACCTGATGGTAGCAGTGAGAACTGCCCATGGCTCGGGTGGCTGGAGTCTCTGATGATCCTCCAAGCTTTTTTCACACACCGCCTTGTATATATTTCCTGGAGGGAGGGAAGCTCACCTCCGATGATGTGTCTGGCAGTTCGCACCACCCTTTGCAGTGCTTTGCGGTTGTGGGCGGTGCTATTGCCGTACCAGGCGGAGATGCAGAATCTCTGAGAATCGCAGGATGCAGCTAGAATGTGTGTTCATCCGTCCTTTAACTCCCACTCGATACCTCGAGGCTCGGGTGATGACGGGAGGCCGTTTCCTCGCTCTGTCGGCGGGCAGTATGGCTGCTGATTCTCAGCGGGCTGGCGGAGAAATCAGTGACGTCGACTTGATTGAAGAGGAAGAGAAATCTTTTCTCTTCACTTCTGCAGGCAAACGGATGAAGATGCGGATTGCTCGGCGGTCTCCTTCAGATCTGTTAGAGCGTTCGGTGGAACACAGAGTAATCTCAACCAGCGAGATGGAGATTGTATGGCCACAGTTTCAAGTCGGACGTTACTTCCTTGTGCCACGAGGCTACACCTGAGAGCAGCGATGAGCTGCGTCTACGCATCGCAAGCAAAGTTGCTGGAAGCAAATCCTGGAAGCATCTCAGAGTTATTTCCACTCCCGATGACATCATGTTTGAGGGGTGTTCTGTTGTATGCCTCATCCAATAGGAGTTGAGAGCTCGATCCTTTAGTGAGCAAAGCTTCATGGGATTTGTAGTCTGTTTTGGACTCCCTTTGTTTGATTTTGGTGCGGTTTTTATCAGTAAGATTTATGACTGTGGGCCTCAGTCAGGTTTTACGACTGTTAGGCCTGCCTTTGTCTTCTATCTGAATACATGAGGCCCAACACTTGCTACAGCATCTTGTTTCACAAGACGTCTAGCTTCACTTTAATCACCATTCAGAGTTCTCAGTGGTTTCTGATGTAGTAATGAGACTCTATGATTCATATCATGACTAATCAATGCATCACATCTAATGAAAAAATTTAAGATTTCAAAGGTTTGGTGGGTAACTGCAATTGAAGATATTGCAACCATAGCATTTGGACAATGAAGGCACTTCTGAAGGTAGATTGTGCAATAGATTTATCATTAGCAAAGAGGGAAAGCTTCCATGGAAAGTGGAAGATAAAAGCAAATCCCAGCTGGGGGGTTGGTGAGGTAAGCAGAGTACACTCTGGTTAGGGGAGGATCCTTCATTTCCCTTGTGTCCCTCTCTTTTCAGCCTGCTGTTTAAAGGAGTACTCGCAGCTTGGCAAAGGTCCAGAGCTGTACCTCAGCCATTACACTGTACATTCAGCACTAATGCCAGCTGAGATCTTGTTCCTGTCCTATTGTCCCTGGGCCACAGAGCCGTCAACCTGCTTACACACTAAGGATGATGCAAAGAAACAGCCAGTCTGTCCATGCTGCCCTAGATCTTGTCCTAGACAATACCATGACCATGATAGGCCTGTCTACATGGGCACATTGCAAAATATCATTTTCTTACTCTCTACATTTTTCTTGTTTTCCAGTAAAAATTTCTAAACATCCTTAAAACCAGATAAATGTTCTTAATAAAAAAATAAATAAAAAAAATGACATAATATATTAAGTCTCATTTTCAGAGAAATCTAACAAAATTTTGTTAGATTTATGCTTTAAACAACAAGAAATGGTTTGCCAATGGGGTAAGAAAAATACACTTGTTTTCCATTTTAATTTATGAGTTTATGTTTCCATCCCCATTGTCCCATGCTAGTTTAATCTTGTTTTAATGCTCACAAAATTGTTCTATTTCTCTGAAACCAATAATTAAGATATTTTGTTATTTTGCTTCTCTAATGGCCTTGCTGAACTTTCGGACCCATTTAGAACCATTTTAAAAATGGGTCAAATTGACCTGCAAGACCAAGGAAGGGTTAAGGATGTTTCAATATTTTTACCGGAAAACAAGACAAAAACAGTGAAAAACTGATTTTTTACAGTGTAACCATTGTGACGCTTTGTCTTATATCAGTAATACTTGGACTGAGGTACACCTGCATGTATGCAAAATGTGGACTACTTACTGATGCTGTTTTTAGATTAATAGTAATTACATTCTAAGCAGTTAAATATTAATTCAAGTTTGCCTGCTTAGTTTAGCAAGAAGAAATCCACTATTATCTGTTATTGCATTTAGGGGGAATTTCTTTATGTACTGTATGTACAGTAAGTGTGCATGTGGCCACAGTAAGTGAATGAATAATTGATTGGTGGAACATGCTAAGACAACAAAAACTGGAACATACTGTAGATGAAACTTGCTCTGTATTCTCCACAATCAGCAGATGGCCTCCTTTCTGAAGTACAGTACATCTGTAGTGATTCTAATGAATACTTCCCTATCTTTCCATAAAACACATGAAAAAAGTTGATCCAGGATCTCAATTTCTTGAATTCACTTTTCAGTCTCTTCAGTATAGCAGATATATTTGCAGTAAAGTGCAATTAAACAGCATATCAGACCCTTGTTTCCTGTCAAAAACAAAACAACAACAGCAAAAAATCAAACGACTCTACAAACACATTTTAATGTGGTACCTTTTCGAGATGGGAGTCTATCAGTACCTTAACCAGAAAAGTTGTTTACAGAGAAACTTGTTCAGACAGTAAGTGAGAACCCCTAAGGACCCAGTTTCAATCCATTCGCTTTAATCCCCTTTGATTAGGGGGTGACACAGGGGATCTTCGCTTCTAGTTGTCCAGATTCTTGGTTAGTCACTCAAGTCCCTCTCCTGAGGTCAGCTCTGGTAAAATATATTTAGCTTTATAAATTGGATTCTGTGGTAAGTGCAAAATCTGCTGTATAGCTATAGTATGTTTAGTTTACAGATTTGATTAACTGATTCCTCTTGGGATAACCAGGATTGTTATCGCATTTGCTCTTGACAGCTTGATGTCATCCCTGCAGCTTGAGTAAATACTCCCTGGAATGGTACTGCAGCTGTTGGGAATGTGGCCATAACTCTTAAGCTGAGAGCTTATTCAGGTGACCCTCAAAAAGGGCTGCGTCGCTGTCACTCATGACACATGGTGGCTGAGGTAAATATATTAGCATAAGTTTGAATCCGGGAACCCCTTCACTTCAGAGAAGTGTATTGGAGTATTTGCTCAGCAGGCTGTTTCCCCCTTTCTTTTTGATTGTCGCAGTGCACTCCTGTACATTGTCACAGTTTGTGCCAATATAGGAAATTTGCCCTGGTTAAATATACGCACACTCAAACAGACACAATTACACGTCATGATCTATAAGCTAATCATATCAGTGTCTGGGCTAGCCAAGAGTGAACAGTGAAAGCACATCTATAAAGGGATTTTGTAAGAATTAGCCTGGTGAGCTATTTATAGCCCTGTGGGAAGGGGGTGGAGGGAGGGGTGAGCGGTGATACCGTGTTGTTATACACACTCTGTGGACAATCCCCGGGTCAAAGGCACTGAGGCCAGACTGCAATTAAAGCATAGTCCAATAAGACTCTGTGTTGTTACATGCAAACTCTGATGCAAACATACAAAAGGCTGACTGAGATTTTTTTCCACCTAAGTACACTGACCCCTCTGTTTGAGGTCAGGTTGAGCTTTTGAGAATTAAAAGTCTTTTGTGAGAAAGAGCTGAGCAGAACTGGGACTGCAAAAGTACCTCCAAGCGTAGTCTGTTGTATAATCCCTCTAGGGGCCCCAGTGCTATTTTTGTTCCTGGATATGCATCACCACTGGGTATTTTCTCTGGTGACTAGCTTACATCAGTAGGTCTCCTAGTATACGCTCTATCAGTGAGAGCCTTCTGATTGATGGGAGTTTCGGCTGGCTGGCTGGCGCTTTATTCCTGACCTCCTAGAATGGGCAACGGGAATTCGAGATTAGCGGAATGTTGTGGATGACCAAAGACCTTGAGAAGCCAGGTTGGTTCACAAATCCTTATTTTTTTCTTCTTGTCTCTCTCTCGACGTATCTAGTGTTGATCAGAGAGGTGACATCCCTGTCAGTGTTTGTAAACTGATGGGGGGCTGATGTTATCTTAAGGAAAGGCATTAGAGCAGAGGCGAAATAGGAGAGTGTGTTAGCTGTTTGTTTGTGGCAGGCTGGGCTTCAATAGGCTGTAAGGTGACAGTCTCTGCTTGCTTTTTCCGTACAGCTTGCATGCAGAGCTCTTGCTGCCATCTCTGTCTGATAATAACATTAAAACAGTGAAATAACCTTAAGCTTGTTAGGAATCTGCTTCTTGAGATAGAGAGATGCATAGAGAGCTTGTCTTTTCATTTCTCCCTTTGTGTTTATCCATCTTGCCTCGTTCTTTGCTTGATGCAGAGCACATCAGAGACGGTGCACTTGATATTCCGTTACAGCTGTGGATGGGATGTAGCAGTTAGACTTCCATTGATTCTGCATCCTCAGTGTCTGTGTGCAGAGCTTGCACAGAAATGTCCCCTCACATAGCTCCCCCCTCCAACCCCCTGGGTTCATATGCCTCGCATCATTCATCAATTCCACCTGTAATTATTAAAATTGCTTGTTTGCAAAATCAGTCTTCTTTATTGGTGTACTTGTGAACCCCTCCACACACAGCTGTCTGCCTTATCAGCATGGTATAATTCACTATGTTGAGGAAGGCTCTGACGATAACACAGGGAAACACCTCGTAGACACCAGGGCTGTGTTTCACAAAATCATCGTAAGCCTAAGTAGATCGTAGAAACCATTGGCGCCATCGGTCTCTACGATCAACTTAAGCTTGTGATGCTTTTGCGAAACACAGCCCAGGTGGCTGTCACAGGCGCATATACTGCATCTCTGCATTAACAGCCACAGTTAAAAAGTCACCAGCTTCTCCGTTCTCTGGCAGTTCAAAGAGTCATTTATTTCAGAAATAAATAAATGACTCGCTATTCCTATGCATAGAATATACGCACACTGACTAAGTCCCATTCAGAAACTCAGACAACCAGTAAAACTGCCTCGCAGTTTACAGTGACCTTGAGGTGAGCCCGCCATTGCATGTCACAGAACACATCCTCTGCATTTTCTCCCATCCTCCTCCTCTTGTATGTCTGCTTGTGCAAAGAGAAAGAATTGTAATACTCCTGTCTGATAGCAGTGGAATGAAACTCCATGCCAAGTGTGCTAAAGCATTTTCCATTCAAAAATATTTAGACTTTATAATTTCAGTGCTCTGGATTCATCTACTGTAGTTCTCCTCTAGAGTTTCCCAGAGGTGTCTCTGTGACTGGGTTCGGGAAATACCCCATTAGACACACGTCACTGAATAATGTAAAAATACTGAGAAGGAGCAGTTCACACATTGCTTGTCTGATGTATGCCTAGAGGTTCCGTTGCACTTTACAATAAAATTATATTGTCTAATATTAATAAATACATTCGATATTATGAACTAAGAATGGATGATGTTTTTTAATATACTTGGTTAATGTTCATTTATGCAAAATACAATTGTTCATTGTTAATGTTAGTTCATAATGCATTAAGTAATGTGTATATATATATACAACTTTTTAATGTTAAAATGTATTAGTGGGTCATTCCGTGTCAACTCAACCAGTGGTCCTGAGCTCAAAAATTATTTTTTATTTTTTTTCTCAGGTGACAGAAATAATTAATTGATGCTCAAAGATGATCCTTAAGAAAAAGTATTAACAAAATAAAATATTTCAGCCAGGGACATTTCTGAAATTTGGCTGATTTGATGTGGAATAACCCTAATATATGTTGAATTGAACAATAAACAAGTGCCGTAAAAGCATTGTTCATTGTTAGTTTATATTAACTAATATAGTTAACTAATGGTAATGAATATAACTTTATTGTAAAGTATTAACCTTCCGTTGTTTAATGGCCATTGTTAGGACTGTTTTAATTCTGAAAGCTGAAAATCTAAAGTGTATCAAAGGAGGAATCCCTGACTGTGGTGGCAGATTCTTTCCTAAACTGACGCACCAGCCTGCCTGCAGAATAGAAAGCAATTACTGAGTAATGTGATGTTAGACTTTTGTCCACAACAACCTGATACAGACCCCACTTCATCAGTTGCCCTGCTTTGGCCGTGGGACAGGATGTAATTGTGTCCAGGTTTGGGGCACTACCTTATTTGCTGCTTGTAATTATTTGATTAGCCCAAAGTCTTTTAAGTTTGTTTGTCTGTGACAAATAACAGATCTATGAATCCAGAAGCCCTCAGAAGGGGGTCCCCTCATTTTGTTGCCCCAATTTTCTGTTTAATTTTAATCCTGCCACAGGGGTATTAAAACAGTAAAAATTATGGATAACTATTTGACCAACAAGATTCTTTCAGCCTTTAAAGCGCACAACTGAAGTGGCACTTCACTCAGCATCTGACCTTCTGTTCTGTGTCCCACATAACGGTTCTGCATAATGCTTTCTTTATACACTTCTTTTTTTCATAGTTTACTTGAATGAAATAATTTCTCCACCAAAAAGGTTGCTTATTAGAATGCATTTTCTTTCTAATCATGACACATTTTCCAGGCTGTCTTCAAATGCTTATTAAAATCAGCCATTTAGATTTAAGTACCTTATTTCTTAGAAGTACAAAAAATAGTGTTTTGATGATGAATTCATTGAGCAGCTCCATTTGTATAATAATAAATAATTTAAAATGAATACAGAGCTGTAGAGTACAGATGGCAGGAGAAGGCCACCTGTACAACTGAGAGGACTGATCTTCTATGACCTTGCACCAGGGTGCTTCGTACTCTGCTGAAGAGGAGCAAAAGAGACAAATGCTCGTCCATCCTGGATGATTTCCTTTTTTCTCAAATGTCTCTATTCTGACACAGAGATCCCTTTTTCTCAAGTACCATGTATTAACAGATGCTTATGAAAAAGTGTAAAAAAGAATGTAAAAGAATAGTATTTTGTGGTCTCTCAACTACTGATTCAGCATTGGCCTCCTGAATGGTTCTATAGTGACCATCAGGGTGGGTAAAAAGTCAAGACTGCTTACTGTGCAATATAAGAGAAATGCACAGGAGAGAAGCAGCTTGTCCATGGTGACACAGCACGGCATTGTCCACTATTAACATCTCCGAACTTTGTGTGAGTAAATGTGGCTATTCTATGATTCATCATTCTGGCAGATATCTGGGTCTGCATCCTTATGGGCAGTTTACTTTGTTGACTAATCATTCATTACTATTTAATTAATAATTTTCTTTCGAATATTTAGATTTATTGCTCTTTCATTTGTACATTACAGTGAGACCATACTAAAAACCTCAGAATGTTTTTAAATTTTAATTGACATATATATAACAAAACGATGATTGATTAATATTTTGAATTATTCTATGGCACGTGCAACAAAGTACAAGTGATATTAAGGTTTGTTTGCTTTTTCTGTACTTTTGGAAAAATAACAACATCATGAATCATATTTTTTTTTGTACAGTAGCTTAAAGGCAGATGGCCCACTTAAAACGGCTGTTCTATTTTGACCGGGACCGTCAGTGATCAAAGCCAGAAAAAACGGAGGCCTGGGTAGCTCAGCGAGTATTGACGCTGACTACCACCCCTGGAGTCGCGAGTTCGAATCCAGGGTGTGCTGAGTGACTCCAGCCAGGTCTCCTAAGCAACCAAATTGGCCCGGTTGCTAGGGAGGGTAGAGTCACATGGGGTAACCTCCTCGTGGTCACGATTAGTGGTTCTCGCTCTCAGTGGGGCACGTGGTGAGTTGTGTGTGGATCGCGGAGAGTAGCATGAGCCTCCACATGCTGTGAGTCTCTGTGGTGTCATGCACAATGAGCCACGTGATAAGATGCGCGGATTGACGGTCTCAGAAGCGAAGGCAACTGAGACTTGTCCTCCGCCACCCGGATTGAGGTGAGTTACCGCGCCACCACGAGGACATACTAAGTAGTGGGAATTGGGCATTCCAAATTGGGGAGAAAAGGGAATAAAATAAAAAAATAAAAAAAGCCAGAAAAAACAGTTCTCTGAATTTCTTCCATGCTGAAATGCACATCTGCCATCATTACAAACAGTAGATGAGCACTTAAGCAACTGCAGGACAAATGCAGCAGGGTATGACGAAACAGCATGGCCAGGATTTCATAATGAAAGCTAAGGCTTGCATTCAGACCTACTCTAGCTGTGCCTTGTGACGCAAATGTCACTGATCTGGGTGCCAGAAGAGTTTGGAGGTGTGTGGATGGAGCTTGGACAAACCCTGACTGTGTCCCCTCTCTGTGTCTGTGGCCTAAAGGCTTCGACTGGGCTAAACTCTCCATACCTTCTGTTCGGTATTGGTCAGAGCCAGATCTGTAGCAAACAGAGAGACCTGGACACTCAACCTCTGCCAAATGTGCAAGCACTTTGTGACTCACACGTCAGTGAGAGAGAGAGAGAGAGAGAGAGAGACAAGGTGGAAAAGACATATATTCCAGTAATCATGATTTATCCATGATTTGCATAATCCATTTTTGTATTAATGCCATTTCCTGTTTGTGAGAGTCTCCTAGAGGAGAGATGCACAAAGACACTTGGCCTGTGCTCAGGTGAGACGGACAGCAGGGTCGGCAAATTCAAGCCAGACTGCGAGAAGCTAATATAAAAGGAGAGATAGAGAGAGTGGGTGGAACTCTATGCAGAGGTAAGAGAGATACTCGAGAACAGCCAGGAAAATGGTGGGGGGTTTTTCCATGGCGTAACACTTGAATCACAGGTGAGACCACCTGTCTCCCCTGGCCTGAATCAACCACATTCCTGGCAGCTTTCGTTCCGGAAAATCTGTTAGACACGATCGAGATTCACATAAAAGCAATTTACAAGCCAGATCTATCCTAGGTACAGATTTGACATTTAATAACGTATATTTACAGACTTTTATTGCGCAGCATAAATTTATCCAACGACCTTGCCTGAACCAACCCTTACGCAATGGCTTAATCTGTCCAGACTATCAGACTCTCGTTTTAAAATGAGGGTTAGACATGTTTTCTCTTTTTCCATTTCTTGTTATTCCAAACAGCAGTCTCAGACAGATCAGATTTTTTCCCCAGTTCTCTGTCTCACCCTGACTACCTGTGCATTCTTAGAATTATTGGCCTCCATTATTAATGTTGAAAAATATCTGGCTTTCCTCACCACTGACTGTACCCTATAAAACATACAATATAATCCAGCATATGACTCATTCTATGCTGGATGCAAGATTTTTTTAGGCAGTATAGAACTTTTTTTAACTACATTTTGTATGTGTGTGTGTGTGTGTGTGTGTGGTGGGGGAGCAGGCTCACATTTTATCAAAGGAAGAGTAGGGAACAAGAAACCAGGAATATGCCGGATTTGAACCTTCATCTCCCACATGAGCACCACAGGAAACAAAAGTGTCTAGAGAATGTGTACTAGCTGCTACACCACAACTCCAACATTTTTAGTACTTCAACAAAGAGAATTTGAACATTAAAAAAATAATGATGTAAGAGGAGGAAGTTGGTAATTTATCATAATTTTTCTTTATCGGACAGACACCGAGATACAATATATCTGTGCCTGAGGAAAACAGTTCTTTCTTATGGGAATCATTCAGAGGTTTCAGAACAGAGAAGCCTGTTTAATGGAGAAAGTCAGAGGTTACTCTAATGGAACTCACCTGAATCTTAAACCACTAAAGAGCAGAGGAGAACAGCTGACATTTATTCAGCCTACTAAGGCTCTGATGCTCTGACACTGAGGCAAGGTGAGGGCCGCGCTTATATTTTTATCCTGTGAATGGAAGGATCCATCAGATGAGTCAGAGAGAAGAATGTACAGAAAAGAAATGGAAGGAAATGGGAAAAAAATGTGCAGGCAGATGGAGAGGTGGCAGCCGTGGGTTGCTGTGACTGAGATTGTGCTGCTCTATTTAAAAACCACAGCAGTTTGTGAATGCTGCTGTAGAGTACATGGTATGTGTGTGAAGATGGAGAGACAGAAGTTTGTGAGAAAGTGGGAGGACAGAGGGAAGGAAATAGAAAAACTGCTGCTAGCATTGTGACACAGTGCAACACAGATCTGACCACATACTGAATTGGGCATGACATGCATCTATGGACATTCATACTTCACGCAAGTATGTGTACACCAATGCGAATGCTTGGACAGCGCATTATCCATGCGCAGTACGGTGTGTTCTTGTGTTACTGTGGAGGTAACAAACCTCAGTGTTCAAGGGGGCGACTGAGTTATCTTCCATAGTCTGGATGTGTTAATATTCAGGTAAGTTGCTATAAAAAGCCTATATTGACTTCAAATTACTTGCTCAGTGATATTCTCTTCAAACTGTTGCTCCACCATGACTGTAGTTGGCTTGAAAGAGACAACCCACTGTAAAAGCTGACAGTTTACACTAATGTTCACTATAGCGCCCCTTGTGGCAGAGAATGCAACACCTGCTTAAATTGTGTTAGTAATTGCGGTCTGACGCATTTTGGAATGCAACAACACATGCGTAACTAGAGGCATCTGCATTCAAGTACTTGGTAGAGTATATTTCGGCCTTGACTGGTAACGGTTTCACTTGAAACACATCACTGTCCTTTGTCCCCTGTCATTGGTAAGCATCAAAATAAAGTGTTTGAATAAGCAAAAGTTTATTTTTTGCAAGAGGATAGCAGTCCTACAACAGTGAGACAGCCATTAAAGGCAGGTGTAATGACCAAGTTATCTAAATTATATGCTTGACCTGATATTATATCTCATGTAAAACAGACAGAGAAGCCTGTTGTACAGAACAGTAATCAGTGTAGTTAATAGAACAATGTAAAGTTCACATATTTATGTAATACAGTTTTATCCAAGCTACCAAATTATTTTAAATTACATTAAATTACAAAATTAGAACTGACTTAAATTGTATCCTCAAACAAAAATTGGTAAAAGTCGTAACAATGAGAGCGGATCCCCATTGTCCATTCCTTATTGCCAGTACAACGAAGCGTGCCCTGTGGCATCAGAGGAGAGGAGACTGCCACTCATCCATCTGCGAACAGCCACAGTTAACAAAAGCTGAGCAGGAAGCCATTCAGCAGTGGGAGAAATTAGATCTTTATTTGGTTTCTGCCTGCATTTATCACCCTTGGAGACAGCAGAGGCTGCCCAGGTTGGAAGTGAAAACGGCATCCTTGGAGAAAAGGGGTATCAGTTATTGGCTATATAGTTGCACTGAATTAATATAGCAGTGTAGTGGAGTGAGTCAATAGTTGCATCAGTCAGGATGTGGCCATAAAGAATGAAACCTCAGCTGGCATTAGGCTGGTTGTTCTAAAACACAGGCTGGCGGTTCTAGGAAAAGTGTCAGTTTGATATGTAATATCTTTTTCTTTTCAGGGTTGGAAAGGTTACTCTTAAAATGTATTCCACTACAGATTACAGAATACAGGCTGTACAATGTAATTTGTAATATATTCCGTTGGATCACTCAAAGTCAGCAACCAAACTAAATACTTTGGATTACTTTTTCAGCACTGGCAGATTTTTTTCACATGTTTTGACTATAAGCAAGTGAATAAAAAGTGAAAAAAATATGCCAGTACTGTAAGACAAAATGCACAAACAGTAAATAAAATTATATTCTTTGAAAAAGCCTAAATCTATGCAGTGTTGCTTCAACTAAATTTATCAACTATACAACTATAAATTAATTTAAGGATTTAAGATTTTTTTTTTTTTTTTTACAGGAAAACACAAAGATTATCTTTAAGAATAGGATTTTTGAAGTATGCCCTAATATCAAAGGTCTTACTAGGTAAAGAAAATCTATCCGAGTATATTTTCTTGATAAAATTCATTATAAAATACTATTGCACCTGGTAACAGGTATGAAGATGGAAGGACTGGAAATAGCATTTTAGCTTAGCCTTTTCCGATCATATGTGGATTCTGTTCGTAGAAAGAGGCAGAAAACATATCTCTATACGATGCCAAAGGATACATTGGTTAGCATTTCTCATATGCAGTAAACATCCTTTATTCTTGTAATAATACCTAAACCACATAAAAAAATGTACAGCCCATATATCAAAAATTATTATGGTTTGATACCATACATTCATCTAATAATCATGTATTTATTGGATTAATGTTTCATCTGTCAAACCGTTTTAAACTGCTTTTCTGTTTAACTGTATATACTGTAGTTCTTCTATTTAGCTCCCAAGGGCCAATTCTTTTGTTGCCATATCCACCATTTCACTCATAACAGTGTGAAAGCGGCTGTGTCTGCTTGTATGAATGTAACACATCATAAGAAAGTATTTTACTGCTTAAACATTCCTCAGATGGCATCATTTATATAAATATTTTCCAACTGAATAGACTAAATTAAATTAAACAAATAAAAAAAAAAAAAAAAAAAAAGCTAAATAATCCCTTCAGTAATCAATATACTTTTTGAATGTAACTGTATTCTGATTACCAACAATTTAAATTGTAAATGTAATGGAATATAATTATTTTTATTTTATTTTACATTTTATTTTATATACTTAATGCCATTTACATGTATTCTTTTACTCCCCAACCCTGTCTATAGGCCACTGTCTTGACTTGAGTTGGTCTCCTACACACTACCATAAAAAAAATAAAAAATAAACAAAGTCTTACGGCATTCCATGTCTGAACAGTAAATTTAGCCACGTTTACTTGCACAGAATTTCACATGATACACTATGTTGATGTAAAAAAAAAAAAAAAAAGAAAGAAAGAAAAAATAGTGGACTGCCTGTGGGGATGTCCCATTCACATTAACACACTGAGAGATCCTCACACACTCCAATCCCAGGACTCCAGCATATGCAAGGCAGGCACGCATGTCTGGCCCATGGAGAGCAAGGAATGTGGAAAACCTCGTAACGCACCTCTAATTTTCCACTCCTGCTGTGTACACATCCCATTATCAGTTTTTATATGAACACTGGAAATTCCTCCGGTGAGGTGGCTCCGGTGCCCAGATGCCCTGGGCGGCAGGGCCGCTACATTCCTGACTGTAGGGCCTCCTTCTGAGATGACCTAGCATGGCCCCTTCATGGCTTGTTTAATAGTAATAAAAAAACAAAAAAATAATGGTATGCTCCATTGCCCCCTTGCACAAACTTACCTATCTGCCCTTCAGCATGCAATGCAACACCACATAATATGTGTTTTTAGTTGCATGTATGCATGTTGTATGTGCAGTATACAATGACCTCATGAGCTGGCAGGTCATGCAGTCTTTCGGTCTACATTTGTTGATCCAAAATGAATTAAACACCGGTTAAGGAATTGTTTGAGGCAATGGCAAATTGTAAAGGAACTGTTGATAGATTTCTGATGTGTAAATGGAACAGGATTGGTCATATAATACACAGTGTGAACAAAGGGTTTCTAAGTTTGAATGTTATTCCATTCCTTCTAGTGGCTGAGTTGGGTGGCTTTGGGCTTATGTTTGTCAGAATACATTTTGACTAGAACAATATACCAGAAAATCATGACAGCTGTTGTCATGGACATTATACAGACAGAACACTGCACACATTATGTAGCAAAACTAGCCTTCTAGAAGTCATATGCTAGTGTTATCCATGTCTAATATATAAATTCAGACAGTGCTCAAATAAATTAGAATGGCTGTTGAATCAGGCTTATTCAGCAAATAAATGAGCATGCCTGGATTTCATTTAGTGCAGGGGTCAGCAACCTATGGCACGCGTGCCAGCATTGGGGTAATCACTGGCACGCCAGCAATGGCGAGAGAGGAATAGACTATTTTATTTATATAAATTCCGCACCTGCATTCCAATCTACATCTTGATGTAATCCTTCCTCATGATCACGCAGCGTGTTTTTATGAGCTGAATGGGAGGCTAAACAAAAAGTTAAAATGTGATGAGACTGCAGTATACCCAACAGACTCGTGCAACGTGTGCAAGCCATTTGCACATCACGAGCAGGTAGCGCTTCACTTTCTGTTAATCGCACGAGTAAACACGCCCGCTTTGCTTCGGTCAGACTGCGCGGATGACACCCTACATTCTGTGTTTCATTTGTTTCTTTTTGCTTTCAGAACAACACGTAATGCAATAAGAAAAACACCACTATTAATCCTTGAGATTTAATCCCTCCTTAAACCATGGACATAAAAAAATTGCATTAAACGATTAAAAGAGAAAACATAAACCCACATGGTGGGGTTCAAAAATCTGAGTATATTCAAAATATAAATTAAACCTGGAAATAAAGTTTTAGGATTTTGCAGGTGCGATTAACTGAAAAGGGCTAAATAGTGTATCGGCTTGTGATGCGCGAATGGCTTGCACACGCAGCATGAGGGGGGGTTGACAGCACAGCCATTGACCAGGAAAATAAAAAATGGCACTCCTTGTCAAAAAGGTTGCTGACCCCTGATTTCGTGGCATCTGCGGCTGTTTTACTCAGCATGAATAAGCTACAACAAACTCTAAATCTATAACAATGGTATCAGGGTTTTTTTTCTTTGAAATCCGTATTAGCACTCGGAATGTGTGACGTTTGTGTCTAAGATTTTTGAACAGATTTGACGTAGTCACATTTCACTACAGCTCCACAATAGAGGGTACATGGAGAGCTAATCTGGGTTAAAATGAGCTCAACCTTGTCTTCTTATGAAGTGTTACAATACATTTTTGGTATACCCCATACCACTTTTAGATTATAGTAAGACGTGCATATCAGGTGCAGCAATGACATGGCAGCTTTAGCCCTTCTCTTACCATTTTCGTAAACATTACAGATTGCATATTATTTGGGTGTTTCTTTCTATATTTATCCCAAACTACTTTAGATTATAGAAAGACGTGTAAATCAGGTGCTGTAATTATGTGGCAGCTTTAGCAGTTCTCTGACCATTTTCACAATCATTACAGATTGCATATTATTTGGGTGTTCTTTTCTTTACTTACCTCTAAACTACTTTTAGATTATAGTAAGACATGTAAATCAGGTGCTGCGATGACGTGGCAGCTTTAGTTTGGTTTTCAGAGCAATTTTCGTAAAAGTTAGAGATTACATTATTTGGGTGTTCCTTTCTATATTATGCCCAAAACTACATTTAGATTAGAGCTTGATGTTTCAATCAGGTGCTACAATGATGTGGCAGCTTTAGCAGTTTTCTTTACTCTGAAAAATGTTCTTAAAAGGATCGTAGTTTATGTATTATTTGGGTGTTACTTTTTCTATTAATCCAAAATCTACGTTTAGATTATAGCAAGACTTGTAAATCAGGTGCTGCAATGACGTGGCATCTAGAGCAGTTTTCGGTTCTTGAAACAATTTTCATAAATGTTATAAACTACTTACTGATTAAAGGGAATGACTAGGTAAAGATGAGGCGCTAGACAGACTTCAACACATTTGAGGTTGTCATGCAGTACAATGCGTTCCGTGGAATCCCAGGGAGATGAGCGTAGAGACTATAATCAGCCATGCATCTACGGCCGCAGGTCTTTAGTGTCTCAGTGGGGCAGGAAGATCACTCAATGACACCACTGATCTCGGCTGCGAGGCAGCATGCTGAAACGGCGGAAAAACATATATCCATTTTTGCCTCAGGAAAAAAAAAACTACCATGGCATATTTGCCTATGCAGTTTGTTTATATGTTTATTTATTTCTCTTACCCCTAGTCTGATGTGTCTCCAGAGAAAAATGTAAATACACATGTACAAACAAGCTCTCCTGTGATGCACACACACCTGTACACAAACACGCATACACATACTAGAAACGTTCAGGAAGCTTCATGTGTGCGTTCATGCTCAGGGCCAGATGATGAGAACTTGTTTGTAATGGGAGCCAGCAGTGATCTCATACGCTTAACAGAGAAGCTAGTGTACCCCTCCGCCCCTCTGACACACACTCTCACAGTGGAGTTTGTATACCCCTCCACCCCAGCGAGACAGCGTCACGTCTGTTATGTAAGTCACACACATCCACAAATCGCACACACACGCACACTCTGTCACAGTTCACAGTGAGGTTCTCAACTAAGTTCAGTGGTGGACCCCAGTGACACCTTGTTTTCTCCATCTGTGAGGCGGTCTGCATTGTTAGAGACACAAAAGGGGGCGTCCTGGGTGTTACGTAACAGACTCACATCTCAGGACTTTGTAGGATCATCCCTCTCTTTTTCATCTTTCAGACTGAATTGTATTCTCTCCACACTTACCTTCCCACAGTGCTATAGAGTGCAGGACTGCACAGATCTCTAAGGACAAAGGGTTGAAGCAAGAACTTCACTGTCTGGATCAGATCTTTTAAGACAGTGCTTTCCCCCTGAGAGTCGACTTCATGACATCAACTGAATTTCCTCTTATCCAGTGTCGCTCACAGTTACATGTTTCTGCATGCAGAAAATGGAAAAAAAAAGGGTTTCGTATCTGTCAGCTGAAATGAATGTTCAGGTTGTTTGATTGTGGTAGACAAGGAGTACATTGTGATTTTTTTAAAAAGATAAATCAGAAGGGAAATTTCCTGTTGAAACGGCAATAGCCATTCAGACTGAAGCATTTGATTTGTGTTTGGGCAACGATGTTGTTTTCATGTTGAGAGGTGCTGATAGACAAAACGTTGCTTTAAGAATGACTCACGCACTCGATGTCACATTTTGTCTTGAAAGATATGCAAAAAAATCTTTAAAAATCAGTATAGTTGGGGTATCAGAAATTGTTTAGTAGTTTCAGTACAGCATTCACCATAGATGGTCTATATAAAGGTCTGCGTTGTAACGTTCTTGGCTCTAAATTGGTGATCGTGTCAGGGGTTCACAGGAACATCTGCAGACACAGGCCGTTTTGTGCTGCTCCATCAACAGACTACTAATGTTGTTAGCCAAGCAATAGTTCATACCTTAGCCCAAATCTGTTTTTGCTGTTTCCAGCCCCCTGGTATCACATGTGACATAGCGCGCTGAATGTGGCCATGGTACGAACATGGTACGGAACAAGCTGAACAGGAAACACTCATTACACAGAAAGGCTCAGCTGCATGTCAATGGAATTGGAAAAACAATTATCTTAATTTCGTGTTGAGAGGTTTAGTCCCAGTGCTGGGAGAGACTTAGAAATTGTGAATGAGTGGTTCTATCCCCACTTTGGTGACTTTGTGACGTAGTTGTGTCTCTCAGAAATGGAAATTCACGGTCAGATTACTCTATGGACCTGTCTCTGGAAAGGAACATGCCCAGAGTACTCATCACATTATGACATGGAAATGGAAATAAGGCATAGAGCTGCTTGATTTTCCCCTTTCCTGTTGCTGCGGCAAGAAGCTTGAAAAAAGAAAAAGAATTTAAGGGTCTTTGTTATAACAAGTGGGGACGAAATACCATGAGAAAGTGCTTGTTAGTGCAAATGTGTATGTATATGCGCTAGTGCCCAGCTTTTCCATGGGTAACATTTAATAAGGGGAAAACAAGCCTATTCCTTAAAAAAAATGTCCCCCTCCAGTGGAACGTTTCCAAACCTGGAACTGTTAATCAGTGTTTGTTCTGAGCCAAAGTGTGTGGCAGACCCCAGCTTCATGGCCGGAAACCTGGGGCCAGTTCCTCTAGTCAGAACTCACATAAAAAACAAAAAACAAATGAACAATTCTTCCTCATTCTTCACCTCACTTCCTTTGTCTCCTCACTAAAAAGAGTGTTATTGAGATTTGATCTTGCATGTGGGTGGATGTGTGCATGTCTGCGAGCGAGCGAGTCGACTGCACTGTTGTGGTGTTGTATATTGCGAGTTGAGTTCACACCTTTACATTACCACTTCCTCTAACATCACTGACACAGTTCCAGCCTCACACATAGTAATCACTGTGTGGATCTGAGCATGGGGCATCTCCTCAGTTTCACCACAAACCTTCAATATCAGCATAAATATGAATAATTAACGTGAAAAAAAGATATATATATATATATATATATATATATATATATATATATATATATATATATATATATATATATATATATATATATATATATATATATATATATATATATATATATGTATATTAGAGATTCAATCAAAGACCATTTGAAAATAATAATAAAAAAGCCTCTATATGGCCAAGTGTGATCATTAAGCAGCAGAAGGATGTAATTTCATGAAATAATATACAGTCACACGCGCTGCGCGCCACAGTATGAATGAGGTGCCTCTCTGCCTTCATCTCCTTCACACTCACACAGGCACACACACGAACACACACACAGGCACGCACACACGCACACACAAACACAACACACACTACTAATGCTTGATTTTCATGCAGTGTGTCCAATAGTATCCATCTGCAGAGCCACAGATCAGTGTGTTGAGTGTATAAACGGCTGTGAACTCTCAGATGAACTCTTTCTCCATTGTAGCACGGAGATTTCAGCTCGTGAGTCATGGGAAGCTTGATAAAACGAACCATTTACAAACAAGAACTTCAGAGATCTTTCAAAATAAAAGTCCCGCTGAAATGAAAGCTTTATTTAAGTGGATGCATGAAATTGAAGACATTACAACAGAAAAATATTACTACTGTATAAAAGTGTAATATTCATAGCAGTCGCAATAATACTCATAGTAACAATAATATAATATTAAATGGTTATATTATTAGTATTATTACCTGTAAGCAATATCACATAAGCAAATGTACTGAATATCAGCATGTTGTATTTCAGCCATGGCAGCCTTTTGCCTCAGGTAATCAGATTGTTTTCATTTAATGTTTTCATTAATACTGTAAAGCTCTGTTGTGCATCTTTTTTTGTTCCTTTTTTTTTTTTTAACCAATAATAATAATAATAATAATAATAATAATAATAATAATAATATATATATATATATATATATATATATATATATATATATATATATATATATATATATATATATAATGTTGAAAAGTATTATATTTTCATTTGATTAAAGCTGTACAGTATGTATTTGATAAAACAATTTGATCATAACATTTAATTAAAACATTTAAAATGGAATCCAGAAAAATTAAGACAAGAAAAGGCATAATTTGCATCTATAAAAATGTATGCAGTTTTTTCTAAAAAAAAATTTTCTGTGTAATTTCATCAAAAATCTGAGTTTTTTTTTTATTTTTTATAAGTATCGAGTTAGTATCAATACTGAGGTACCAGGGCTGGTATCATACTGAAGGAATAATGTACAGATTTGGAAAAGAAATGGAAAGAAATTGGTACTTTTATTCACCAAAGTGGCATTCAATTGATCACAATGTATAGTCAGGACATTAATAATGTGAAAAATTACTATTACAATTTGAAACAAAATTTCAGAACTTCTTAAACTACTTCAAAGAGTTCTCATCAAAAAATCCTCCATGTGCAGCAATGACAGCTTTGCAGATCCTTGGCAGTTTGTCTAGATACTCAGGTGACATTTCACCCCACGCTTCCTGTAGCACTTGCCATAGATGTGGCTGTCTTGTCGAGCACTTCTCGCGCACCTTACAGTCTAGCTGATCCCACACAAGCTCAATGGGGTTAAGATCCATAACACTTTTTTCCAATTATCTGTTGTCCAATGTCTGAGTTTCTTTGCCCACTCTAATCTTTTCTTTTTGTTTTTCTGTTTCAAAAGTGGCTTTTTCTTTACAATTCTTCCCATAAGGCCTGCAGCCCTGAGACTTCTCTTTACTGTTAAACATGAAACTGGTATTGAGCGGGGAGAATTCAATGAAGCTGTCAGCTGAGGACATGTGAGGCGTCTATTTCTCTGATGTACTTATCCTCTTGTTTAGTTGTACATCTGGGCCTTCCACATCTCTTTCTGTCCTTGTTAGAGCCAGTCCTTTGTCTTTGAAGACAGTAGTGTACACCTTTGTATGAAATCATCATTTTTTTTTTTTTTTTGGCAATTTCAAGCATTGTCTAGCCTTCATTCCTCAAAACAATGATTGACTGACGAGTTTCTAGAGAAAGCGGTTTCTTTTTTGCAATTTTTGGCCTAATATTGACCTTAAGACATGCCAGTCTATTGCATATTGTGGCAACTCAAAAAACAAACACAAAGACAATGTTAAGCTTCATTTAATGAACCAAATAGCTTTCAGCAGTGTTTGATATAATGGCAAGTGATTTTCTAGTACCAAATTAGCAATTTAGCAGGATTACTCAAGGATAAGGTGTTGGAGTGATGGCTGCTGGAAATGGGGCCTGTCTAGATTTGATAAAAAATACTTTTTACAAATAATGATGGTGCTGCTTTTTCCATCAGTAATGTCCTGACTATAATTTGTGATCAGTTGAATGCCACTTTGGTGAATTAAAGTACCAATTTCCTTCCGAAACAGCAAAATCTGTACATTATTCCAAACTTTTGGATGCCAGTGTATTTATATATATATATAAATAATGATGAATATGCAAAAAACAAAAAAAAAAAACAAAAAAAAAACAGGAGAGAATGGCATTAGTCCTTCAAAGCTGTTGCTGTTTATCTCTGTGTGGTTCTGCAGTGAATTATCTTAATATAATATCTGTTTCTGTCTGGTTTCAGCAGCTCCTCAGAGGTCCAAAGCCACTTGAGAAACATCTGAAAAATCTGTCCACAATGAGCATATGCTTGAGGACCTTTCAGGGAAAGAGACAGATTTAGATAAGGAGACAAAATTACTATGTTGTTGCCTGACACCTCTCTTTCCCCGAAACCCCTCTTCACATAAGATCCCCATTAGGGAAGCATCTAAGCATCTATAAATGTTGTTGCAGCTGCTTTGCCAAGAGATGTTGAACAATAATTATTTTAGCCACCCTTCACATGAAAAGACCTTGGATGGATTGCCATATCTGTGCAATTATAGGTATAAATAAAGAAAATATGTGTGGTGCTTGCTGTGGCAAATTTATGCCAAAATGTCCCACCAAGGGCCTCAGTACACTTCGCAAATTCAAACGATTTCCTCCTCACACCCATTACTCTACGAGTAATGTAAACATTCTGGGTAATCTAAACGGTTGCTAGGATGCTCTGGATGGTTGCTAGGGCATGCCTGTGAAGTTATTGTTACTTAATGACTGCTTGTTAACCCAAGTCAAATGAGCCCACCCTCAAATTTCTGTAGCATTCTGATCACTTAGCCCAATTTTTCACATGCCGAGTGAACATTGTACACCACATCACTTATAAAAGTCAAAGTTCACCTCTCCTCATTAATTCGGTCGATTTTACACCTCATTAACGAGTGTATGACATGGTTACATTTTGTTTTATTTTTAGCCATTTTTGTTGTTCAGGTTTAAATGCGAAAGTTGAAGCAACGTCACAAAATTTGAGGTATATGCGTAAAGTCTGAGATGTGATTAGTTATTGAGTATGTGTCTACTTCATAACTTTTTTGAGTGTTTCTCCACATTATTCATAAGAATGAACATTTCTGTCTAATCACTGCACTGCCTCATGCATGAGATCGCATTACAGTTGAGAATTTTAAATGACCTACGGACTTGACAGTGGTTTGCAAACTGTTGCAGATTTGCACACTGTTCTATCATCTTACAGTTTTTCTCGATTGCTAACACACAAAAATTGGTAGTGCAAGCCATCCTCACGAAACCATTTTGCCAGTTCCCAGCAGAAAGACCCTGTATCCCAGTCTATAAACACTATTTACCCTTTTTGCCACATTTCTCTGGTCCATTCACACTTCTTTGCAAAAGTCTAAACACACCTCTCACTTTAAGACAACTGTCACCATGTTGTCATTTAGAAAACACTGCCGTTCAATAGGTAAACTCAAACCAGCGCAATTCATACACCCTTAACAAACAATTGTCCATGTGTAAGCACTAACGACCAAAATTACTCAACAAGCAATCAGGAGATTGGAATGAATAAAAAGGGCAACAGATAAGCTCACCTGTGTTTCGGAATCATGGATGCAAACATCAGAGAATGAGGCAGAGGGATGGTAAGAATGAGAGGAGGTGGACATGGAAGAGGCAGAGGAAGAGGAAGAAGAACAACAATCTCAAATGAGATCCGTGCTACTGTAGTGGACCATGTTGATGTACACAGTATGACAGTGAGGGAAGCTTGGCTGAGAGTACAGCCAAACCTGAGCCATTTCAGTGTTGCATCGATTGTCCGGACTTTCAGGGATGAAAACAGGTACCATACAATGAAGTTGTTCTTTTCTGTACTATACGTACCATGAAACTATATGCATTACAGTAGCAGAAGCAGACAATAAAAGAAAATGACATGAAGTTGAGGATTCATATGGTCAATAATGTGTGACAAAGTCAAACACTGATGTTTGCAGAACTGAAAGACAACCAATCCTTTCCTCAATCTGATAGAGGAGTTCTTCTCAGCATGGCGGTGGAAGGTCTATGACTGAAATCCCTATGTACAGAACAACCTTCTCCAAGCCATGGAGGAAGCTTGTGAGGACATTGCTGTGGAGTCCTGTCAGGGATGGCTCAGGCATTCCAGGGCATTTCCCCCCCACTGTTTGGCAAGGGAAAACATAGCCTGTGATGTTGATGAAATCTCTGGCCTGACCCTGGTTGGAGACAGGATGCTGACCCAGAATGAACTGTTATTGCTATTACAGTACTGTAGCGTACTCTAACCCTCTTACCTAGGTGAAAATGCTCTGTTTCTTTCCGTGTTTTCATAGCCTTCTTTGTTTTCCGCAAATTCCATTTTGGCAAATTTGTGTTGGTGACTTACAGTACATTAATGTGACCACTACAGTGACAAGCATGATTGTTCAACAAGCAATTGCAATACTGTACTGTAGAATGTTTGACTGGAAAATAAACATCCTGTAAGAAGGACAATTGTAGTATTTGTGTGATTGTATGATTCACATCGTGTCAAACTCATGGAGTGGAACATATCTGAAATTCAAGGACACATAGTTATTGGTTCATGAAAACCTTTTTATAATAGTTTTTTCAATTCCTCCCAGCAGTGTGTAAAGGGTATTCATAAGGTTGAATGTATTTGATGGTTTTGTGTGTAATTTGAATGCAAAATTTGGTTTCTACGACAGATAATATGGTTTTGACTACAATGTTTACTTTTGAGTCAAAAGTCAAGGGTTTGGCCAAAATGGTGTGAGTATGAAGATGTGTGTTTAGGGTTTTGAGAAAACGTAGTACATATTCAAGAAATGTGTGTTGGCAGTCGAGGAAAAACTGTAACTCTTCACACGTTCAAATTTTAGTCCCATGATTTAAATACAGTGAAGTGACCCAAAACTCTTGATGTTCAGCCATCTCTATCATGACCCCCTCCTGCAAACACCCATCCCACCCACTACCCTCCTACCTTTTTAACATCTTTTCATGCCCATTTCATTAACCATTTCATTTTTTTTTTTTAAGTCCGAGGTGTGAATGACTGGTGCTGAACTAAAGTTAAAGTGATTTTATTGTTCGAATCTACATATTTTTATTCTATTTACAAGAATACGTTGATTTTTAGAAGTCACCACCATAACTTGAACATGTTCATTCAGGCATGTACTGAAATGTTTTTACATTGCCCAATCAAAAGCAGCCTGATACGTTAAAGGCACAAAGCAATGAGTGAAGAGCAGCAGTGTACAGGAAATGGAGATACTGTTATTTACTGAAGATGCCATAATTATGATGCTACAGTGGCTTCCTCTCCTTCCTCATACAGCTGTGTCAGTCCAACCCTCAGCACATGAGCCAGACATCAAAGATGCTTTGTCTCTTTATCAGATTCCTGGAAGGAAAGCTTTAATTGCATTATACAAATAGGCCCAATTTGTGAAGAAAGCCTTATTCAGATAAAGCATCAAGAACTGTTTTCCTTGGAATGTTCCTCACTGTGGAGTTTGTGTGTAGTCGGTAGACTGATTGTCTGACAGGTTTCCTCATCTGTCTGCTAAACAGTGGGATGTGGAAGTGTGGATGGAGTGATTCGTGGAAAATGATTCCTGGGAAAGTTGGCAACTGGACAGTATGATAATGTGTGACTCTTATATTGTGTGTGTGGGACATAGGGGACTTTACAAGCTCTTCCCACAGGCAGAGCCTAAAAAGAGAGTCCTGTTTTGGAAATACAACCATGTCCTTAGCACTCAAGTGGCTCCAAATGCCCTCCCTCATTCTCTCTCTTTTTCCTCTGGATTATGTGGCCTTGACTGTCAGGCTTGACTGTAGTGGGCCACTTCAGTCCTGTGCTTAGCTGCACTTCAATATTAATGCATCAGGAGGCTTATGGAGGGGCTGTTATTATCTCCCGCACAAGTCTGTCTCCAGCTGGGTGACAGTTAAAGGGACAGGCGCCACAGAGCAAACAGTCCTGTACTCTCTATGATGTGGAGCAGTCAACAGTGCCTAGAAAAACACTCATAACATTGATATTCTTGGCCCCCAAGACTCTTCCTCATGGCCTGTATTCACTCTTAATTATAGGAGTGGTTGGAGGGTAGGACGCTCTTTCATCAGTAACAGTATTATTCTATTGGGTCTTAGGGGAAAGCCGCAAAATGTCAGACTTTCTCAGCCCCATTAATGCCTTGGTGATGCACTCTGATCATTGTTAAAATCCTCCTGTATCATTTGATATGGAGCATGTTTAGTTAAGGTTGAATCAGCGTATTAGCTACTCTGTCTGCTTCATGTGGCAATTAACTATGCTTTACCTCGGCAATGGTGTGCAGTTACAGATTTATGCATCAACCGCTGTAGTCTTGTCTCAGAAAACTCTTTGTCTAGGAGAACAGTGGCACAGCCTCCTTGACGCTGGTATTGGTTTAAAAACAGCTCTGTGCAGACACAGCACAGTGGAAATCAAAGGCCAGTGTATGGTATGTCCAAAGCACTGTTATCCTTGCAGTGGTGAATCAGCACTTCACTCCTCAAAACAGTTTTCCTCCGTGTTTGTGGCATAGCAATGTCAGATCCTATCTTGACAAAAAGGCAGCAAGAAGACGTTGTTGTTGTCACACCAGAATATACTCATTTTGTTTTCTAAATTGTCTTCACTAAAGCACTATTTAAATATGCTTACAGTGACTCTTTCTCCTACTTTTAGACATTGTGATAGTCCTTTTCTTGGGAGTGTCTTTTGCTAGATGTGGTCAAGTGTTCATGAGTGAAGGGTGTTAGAAAAACTGTTGAGTTAGTTCCTAGACTCAGTGTCACCTTTGACCTAGACTGAATCATATATTGTTGTTAAGGTTTACAGCAAAGTCATCTTATGAGCAACTTCCCTTCAGTGTGAAACTCCTTGACTTCCTGACAGGCCTCTTGTCACTCAGTCTTTTTCTACATTTTGAGACACTGATCCCATTCTTGTTGCTTTTTTTTTTTCTAGACACATTCTGGGTACAATTAGGTTAGACAATAGTTCAGAACCTGTCTGGGCTGTGACTAATTCTTCTGGAATTACTGAATGTGTTACTTTGTAGATGCAGAAATGATGACCATTCTTTCAGACCTCTAATTTCCCATGTAAACTCAAAAATAAAGCCTAGTTTATTCCTTATTTTGATGTTTCTGGATGCACACACTGACTGCCAATTCCTCCAGATGTATAGATGGAAATATTATGTACTTATTATTCACTTGTGTGTTGCACTTTTGTGTATTGCAGGTTTCATTAAATTTCATCATAAATCATGACAAAGTCAGAGTTAGGTTTGCACTGATTGAAGGTGTAGAAGCAGAATGTTAAGAGACCACTGCACAGGAAATGCTGTTTAACTCTTGAAGAGAAGGCAGTGGGTTATTGTTTAGACCTGTAGTGAGAAACCAGCTGCTTCACCACTGTCCTCCATCACATACCATTGCAGGAAAGCAGCAAAGATTGCTGAAATGGCTGTCAAAGTCCCACTTTAAACATCTGCCCCCCCCAAACACTACACCCCCCCCCCCCCCCCCGACTCAGACACCAGTTCAGCTCCAGCTTCTGTACTTGTATAACTGAGATTGAAACAGACACAGCAAGCTTGACTCACAGTGCTATCATGGAGAATCTGCTCTTGTTTTTCTTTAGTAGAGGAAGGAGAGAGAAGAACAGAAGGACAAGTGGGAGGACTCGCCTTACACAGCAAAATACATCTGAACCCAGTGACCTCACCATGGTCCTTAAATAGAAGTTTTCTTCGGCCTTAGGTCAGTGTGGAGGCCAGGATTTGGTGTTGTACGAATGGGTTCATCAACCCATTCTCTAGGGGTGGTTGTAACAGTTCCGTGCTACTATCACACCCAATGTGGTGTGCTCAGCTTGTGTGATTTCAGTCACACATCCCCCATTAAAATCTCGGGAGGATTCTTTTGGCAAGGGATGGAATTGCGCTGGATCTGGCACAGTTCCTTCACCATGGCCCGCCTCTGATCCAAAAGGAGTGCTGCTTGTGAAAGGGGTGACAGGGACAGTAACCGGTCCACTCATCCTCTAATGACGTAAATGTCACTTCCCCCTTTCAATCTGGGTCTTGGAGTCAGATGCAATGTAAAGGCAAGGGTTTGAGAAGATGATACTCTTTAGCTCGCTCTGGGGGTGGCTGTCGTGGCTTGTGCAGAATGACTGTGGCACACTGTGATTAATGCCCATTAAACACCATGTGGCTCCAATTTGTTGCAGCCCAAATCCTGTCTCTCAATGCTCTGATTACAGACAGAGAGCCCAGCTCTTCTACACCTGCTGGATTGAGGAGATGCTCATTGTGCCCTGTTCTTGGTCATGTGGTGCTGCTGACTCTTTGGATAAACAAGCAATGAAGAGACAGCCCTCCCTCTGGAACGTTGACTAATCAATATTCTGTGATTAGGGTTTCATTGCTCATCTAAATCACAATAAACATGAAACTTAAATATTTTCTTTCCAGCAGAATTATTTGACTGGAACACCTCTGAGGTATTTGCCTTGTGATGTTTCAAATTAGTCGTAAGCAATGAATCAATTTCTCACCTTTTAAGACTGGTCAGCTCATAAACTATTGAATACTTAACATATTTTTTTTTTTAACTAAGGTATGTGGCGGGTTCTTCTATGCCTTTTATCATCTTCCAAGTACTTGGAAGGTTATTTTAGTATAGGAGTGAAAGTAGTGTTCTTCTGTCAAAGCACAAAGAAGATTATATGGCCAACCCACTGACTATGAGTAAATTCAAACTTAGTCTGCTGGAAAGATCATGCACATTAGTTAAATGCACATAAGACTATTCTTAAGAAGCCATTTTTCCCAGTTTCATTTCAGATCTTGATTTTGGCCCAGCATTGTAGCTAATGTGAGTAGAAGTCAGCCAGTTCCGTCAGGAAATCCACTTAGCCTGATTTCCCGGCTCTTGTGAGGGGTCACATGACACTGGACCCTGGCTGTCAGGGGAACACTCACCGTCCAACAATAAAACGTGTGACTCTGATGTCATGACCGCAACTATGTGCTGAATTCCTCACTGATGCACTCATCTGTCAGTGGTGCTCTTTCCATTAGAACGCCCTGTCATGAAGAGACATGGGAATCAAGGGGTGGAAGGAGGTAGAAAAAGATAGAAGAGGGGATTTGGTGGGGGGGGATTGTGTGCAGCTGGGGCTGGAGGAGAACAACGGAGCCTGCTGATTTTTTTGTTTGCACTGGGAGACATGTGATGGATTAACAGGATCCTTTTTTCTGGCTTCTTTTTTAAGACGTAGCTGAAGTAGGGAGCGGTCACCTTTGTTGGTTGTGTCATTTGTCAAATGTACTTTCCAGTTTCCTTCCATAAATTTTTAAGTCACCCCATTAAATATAAGGTAATTGCATTGTCTGTATATGGTGCCTGGAGCTACAAGTCCTATTAAAGAGACACAAAAGCCAGTGAGTGTTAAGAGTATTTATTAAAAAGAATGGTATTAATTATGGAGGAGGAGAGATGCAAGATGAGGAATATTTGCTCAGTGGTGATCATCCACCAGGCAGTTAGAACATGCTATGCGATGAGAATCATAAGTACCACTTTAGCACATTCACAACATTAGCGCATTGTGTATGTTTGTCCAAAATCCTGTCAATATTTCACATATTGATGACAGTCTGAGGATAGGGATTTGATATTGTGTGCTGTGACTATTTACTCTGGGCAGTAACAGTTCCTCCTCACCCTATTATTTGTCCCCAGCTGGGCTTCATTTAATCGACTTCCTCAAGTAAAAAGAGACCCAGTTTTGGAAAGGAAGGGTGTCATGATTTGTCAGATGTGCAGGAGAATGCAATATGCTACAGGGAAAGAGATTTAATAGAGAATGAGTAAAAAAGAGGAAATGAGAGAGTGAGGCAATGGTAAGTGCAATGGAGGTGTCAGGCTGAGGCAGGTGCACCTGACAGAGTGCTCATTGGTTCCCATGGTTGCAGGGCCGATACAATGAGCGGCAAGTCAGCTCAGCTAGCCCCAGGGCCATTCCTTCTCCGCGATACATTTAGCTTCTTAATGCCACCTCAAATGATCTTGCTAACGTTCGTGTATTACTCTGCATTAATTTTTTAGCACCCTGAATAATGTTGTGGAAGTGAGGCAACAGGAAGGCTCATCACCTTGATAAATTTAACTGACCTGAGGATGTGGTCGCTGACCTAATGCATCACTAGAGCCAAGTCAATGTAAATAAGACTTAATGCAATGAGCTACACTTAGCTGCTCAGTTAAGCAGGATGTGCCTTGGCATCATGATCAATAAACTGCCATATTTCTTGTATCAGAACTTAAAACATATACTGTGAATCATACTGTATACTGTACTGCAAATCTCTTAAAAAAACTTAAATAAGATGAACCTGGCATTGTGCCTTTACATCCCCGCATGCAACATATGCCCCATTCATCAAAAAAAGATTCTGCTAGTCTTAACGGGGGCTCTTAAATAAAACATATTTTGAGGTTTTTTTTATTTATTTTTTTTTTTTTATTACGTAATATCCATCCGAACAGCTAGGACTTCCGGTTTACCAGACTGCACAGATACAATTTTTATGAGAAATTTGTGTTCTCTCAGTAAAATTCCAGAATAATATTTTTCCTGTGTCAGTTTCCTATTCACTTTGAGACAAAGAGGCAGAAAATAGTGTAAGGTTGCTGGGGAGAGTAATTTTTTTTTTTTTTAGAAATTTCTTAGACCATTAAAAGAGAAAATATGCATTCACTTGTCACTCTTTACATTTTAATTGACACTGTGGAGTGCATAGTATATAAGAGTGTTTGACAAAATGTGCCACATGTCCTCAAGTCCTTTCAAAGTATAATTTCCAGGGGGAAAATGTGGAGGCATATAATTACAGACAGTTATTTATACCCTGCACATCACCAATTCATCGCCTGTTATTATTGCCCCCACCAGAGCACAGAGATCTCAGTGGTAAGAATAGATCTCTTTTACACATGGAACAACAAGGAGTTCACCCACAACAGGTCAACTAAAATAGTTACTTGCTCAAAAACCCTTACCAAGGAACTCCTGCGGTTAACATACCTAGAGACAAAAGTTTGCTTTTTGAAAGAATGGTGAAGGAATTGTCACTCCTCAGTGTAGAGTAATTTGTTGAGGCGAAGAGATTTTATTAGATTTTCTAAAGAGTGGTTGACAATTGAAGTTCCATAAATGCATCAGTTTCTTCTCATTCACTCTTAATAATAAGTCCTGAAACCAATTTCAGTAAAACAAACACACTTCACTTCATGCCTAGTCTGTTAGGTTGATGATTTGTACCTTTTTGAATCAACATGTTTCATTATAAAGACTTAATAAACCTTTCTTATAATGCTATAATAAAAATGAATGTTCATCAATATTTTGAATGTCGATTGTTTTGATTTCTAACCCACCCGTTTTTATGTGCATTGTGATATATGCAAGCTCTGGTGAAAGATTATTTATTTTATTTTGTATTTATTTTTTGTGGGTGATAGGAAGTATTGCCTGTGTTTACCCTGGGTGAGCTCCACTGCAGATTGTGATGCAACCTCACAGAAATGTCTGTGTTTTTCTGGGTTATCTGAGCTTGACTTAGTGCAGTAGAGCAGCATAATGGTGTTTGTAATATCTCAAGCCCTGGGGCTCATTTTAGATTGCAAGGCTGCAGAGCACAGCTTCGCTGCATTCACTCCAAGGCAGAGGGAAAGGAGACATGAAAATTGTGAAACATGATTCTGTAGATGGGCTTTTGGAGAGCAGGCCTAAATAGCACTACAAAAGGAATAGAGCAAGCTGTTTAACTTAGACTAAGTTAACTAGGTCCACTATAAGGTTGCCTTACAGTTACTGGCTTTGTCACAGGGACTTCTGTTATCTTTATTTTTTTCAAGTTATACAGTCTCACAGCTGTGAATGTAGCATAAACAAACTGTAACAGAGATTTGAAGATTCTGAATTGTTTAAATGTATCAGTTGTATGGCTCATTACATTTAAAGCAATAGGCCTTATGCTTAATAAATGTATTAATTTGGTTACAGTGTTCCATTTGATCATTGTTCTTTTTCTGTCCTGTTATCTAATCTTTGAGAGACATTTTTATAGCCATACTACTGCAAGTTTCTTTCTCATTGTTTTCTGGCTGAGGGTAAGTCTTGGCCAGGCACAAACAGCAGAGCCCAGTGCTCTTCTTCTGCTGTTTTAATATCTTGAGGGCCTTCATTTTTGTCATCTTAGTTTCTTTCATTTGTTATTTAAGGCAACAAACCTTACTTATTAGGAAATCTCATTCTGTCAGACGAGCAAGTAATGTAATTATGCCCAGTCTTCTATTATGGTTGATAAGATTTTTTAATTTGTGATATAATGTCATTTTGCATGGAGGGAGGGTGGATCAGTATGGATCTGGAAAAATAAAAATTTTATAGAATAATGTGGAAGATACACTATATGGATGTTTGGATAAGGGCTGAACAATTTTTTAAAAATATTGTGATTTCGTTTTGAACTGCGATATGATAAACATGCAAGTGATTCCTTTTAGACAAAATTAAAGGGATAGTTCACCCAAAAATGAAGATTCTCTCATCATTTACACACCCCCATTGTATCCCAGGTGTGTATGACTTTCTTTCTTCAGCAAACACATTTAAAAAAAAAGAGAGAAAAATATCTTAGCTCAGTAGGTCCTTAAAATGTATGTGGATGGTGATCAGACTTTTGAAGCTCCAAAAATCACAGACAGTCAGCATAAACGTCAGCGATACAAATCCAGCAGTTAAATTAATGTCTTCTAAAACAATATGATTGTTTTTGGTGTGAAGAAAGATAAATATTTAAGTACTTTTTAACTATAGACCATCGCTTCCGGTAAGCTTCTCGAGAGGGTTGACAAAAACAATGGCCAAGCTCCAAGTGGGGTGGGCTTATTGTTCTAGCACATGTATTGTTCCAGTTAATTTATTCCATATGAAGAGCTTTTAGCTACTCTAAGCAATATAGTCTCACATTAAACATTATCATTAAACTTCCTTTCATTTTCTCTCTACAGTGGTCTGCATAATCTCAGCACCCTGGCCAGGGGATCCTTCTGGTCACTCCATTGCCCAGTCTTTCCCTGCCTAATCTAACTACCCATAGAGGTTTGCCCTGAGTTCCCAAACCTGTCTGCCTGGTCGTGTCTTGCAAAGATATTTCCGGTGAGTATGCAACATCATACCTCACAAGAGCAAAGTTTGCAGGATGCAAATGAATTTCTGGGAGCTCATGAAGGACCCAGGTGTTAAGTGTGGGGAAAAAAATGGAAAAGGGAGGTTAGAGAGAGGCAGACACATGTTGGCTGTGCATCTGGAGGGGTTGTGTGCTGAGGTTGCACAATAGGTGTGGTTGAGATGCAGATCAATATTTAAGTCCTGTGCTTTTTAACAGCTTTAAGTTTTTAACAGCAGTATCGAGTTTTCATACAAATGTTCAGAATGAAATTAAATGTGATTTTAAACTACTACTGGTCTTTAATGTATGATAATATATTCATTCTTTTTAAAGTTACTAAACTAAAGTTATTCAGTCAAGAGCAGTGAGTGCTTATATTGTTTCTCCATTTCCTGTATTGTGTGATTAGTGATATAACGACACACTAGACAGTGGCAGGTCTATTAAAGTCTGACATTTTGGTTCTGATCAGCTGTTTTGTCCCACTGTTTACATCTGCTGCTGACTGGAAGCGATACTTTATAGTTTAAAAGTACTTAAATATTTATATTTTCCGCACCAGAAAGTGATCGTATTGCTTTAGAAGTCATTAATTAAACCGCTGGAGTCGTATGGATGACGTTTATGCTGACCGTCTATGCTTTTTGGAGCTTCAAAGGTCTGATCACCATCCACTTGCATTTTAAGGGCCTACTGAGCTGCTGTTTTCCTTTAAATGTGTTCTGTTGAAGAAAGAAAGTCACACACACCTGGGGATATCATGAGGATGAGTAAATGATGAGAGAATTATCATTTTTGGGTAAACTAACCCTTTAACTTGACATAGCTGACTGTGTTTACACTAATACCTTGCCAAGATGGGCATTTTGGCAGAATTTTGAAGTGTATTTAATTGTTTGGGCACATAACCGCATTGCCACAGTGCTTTCAGAGCACACACATGTAAAAGCACACACAGTCTGTCAGTCAAGCAGCACGCGCCTGCAGAAGCAAAGAAATAAAAAGTAAATCCTTAAGATTTTGTAGTTTCTCTCTCTATCCCCTTTCACTTTTGACCTGTTATCAAGACCATTGGTAGTCTCGCAAAAGACGTAATGAGCACACCTGGCTTTAAATATTATTTGCTCTGCGCATGTACACAAAGCATACAAAACTAAACTCTGAGCACAGCTGTTACTGAGCACGAGAGTTGTGAAGCACAGAACTGCTGTGAAAAACTGTATTAATACACTATACAGATAGTACAGAACAGTGAGCATAAAGTCTGAAGTGAGCAGACTATTTATTTATTCAATTAAATCGCAGCCCTTTGCAGTTTAATAATCGCACAAGGTCATCTCACGATTTTGATTTTATTTCAATTAACTGTGCAGCCCTACTAGAGTAATTTATTTGGGCTACATCAGGAGGCCAGGGCACACCAGTGGCAGATGTTTCAACTCTTCCACACGGGATCACAGCCTCCAGATGGTCTCCTCTTGTTTTGCACCTTCTCTTTACAGAATTTTGGCAATGGAAATGCTAGGAACTTGAGGTATTCTTTTCCACTTGCTTTGGCCAATTTTGTGCAGCACCCTCTGTATTGATGTACCATTTTGTGATGATCTAGCTTTTACCATGCTGTGGGAAGGCTTGTATGTGGCTGAAGGATCAACATGCTAGTCTACATGGGCCAGGTATGGTTCATCAAACCTCATGAAGTTCTTATCTAGGTGGGGGGGGGGGGGGGACTGATATAGTTTTAATGAAAAATAATGTTGTAAGCAGGGAACCAGTAAGAAAGACAATTAATCAGTACCTCCACAGCTGCTTCCTGACATTTCTGCAAAATGTTGTGGAAATTTTAATGAAGACTAGCTTGTAATAGTTTCAAGCTTACCCGGTGGAAAATATGACAGTCTTTCCATAGACAATTAAGACCAACATGAAGCCCTGTTTTTCTCTTTTTTTTTTTTATCCGTCTTTCCTTCCATAGGGCAGTATTCTGTGTTTAAGCCAAGGCTAAATGGAAACATGTACATTAAAACAGAAACAGCTGTGGAGACTGAAAATCTCCTTGGATTGTTGGCACTTTGCTAAGCAATTTTAACTATTGTACCTAAAGGAAGATCTAGCGTCAAATCACAAGCTGTCTCCCACAGTCCACAAGGCGGGCATGCTTTTTAAACACCACTAACAGGAAAAGTGTCACAAATCTACTGAATGACCTATACATGGGGCTGATGATCATTCCCCCTTCTATGATGTTTTCCAGTATTGCACCAGTCCACAAATATTAGGGATGTGCAGAAGGACTAATTTAACTGATGTTTAAAAAATTTTTTTGGAGTCGACTAGTCTAAAAAGAAAGAAACCCTCAGAAAAGTCAAAAAACATTCAATGCGACCTCTTTAAAATATTTAATCAATTCCAATTGCAAAATCACCTGAAAAGGGGCATTTTTTCACCATTTAAAAGTTCCAATATCCAAATCAACACCACATTTACAGATTACACCAATTAGAAGTTACTTAACATATTAAAGTCAGGACATTGTTGAAAACCAAATCTATGAGAAAAAAAAAATGTGCTGAAAAGTTGCACCTATTTCACGGCATGCATGATTGAAAAAAATAGGCCTGTGAGAAATGTGCTGTAAACCTAATGTATTGTTCTAAATATGACGTGCACACAGAATAAAAGATAGTTTAACCTGTTAAGCAGTTGGCCTAAAATTATTTAGCATTTTGCAAATTATTCTGACTAAAATAATCATCTTCTAGTCTACCTAACCCAAAAGCATACATTTTTGATGAACAAAATTAATGTCAGCATGGTCTGGTGAAAGATGGGACCTGACTTTCCTGATGCGATTATCCTGCACTTGAAAAAGCCCACTCAGCTGTAAAATAACTTGCAAGCACAGATTTAAAGAAGACTCAAATGTGAAAACATCCATAGTGACTTAATCCACTTTCCGCACCACCACTGAAGTGATTTCCATAGCTACTTTGCTGGTCTTGCTAAAGGACATTTTCCTGTGTGTGGCATGAGTGAGAGAGGGAAGAAGTTAAACTTTGTATACATCTGCTCCAGATATCCTATTTTTTAATAATATTTGTATAATTAAATTATATTTAAAAAGTGTAACATTACCATGACAGTAATTTAAGCGCAGTCTTTGTAATAATATAAAGCAAAACCTAAATGTGTAAAATGTTGAACATTTTAATGGGAAAAAATATTGACCGACTAGTGTTTCCAGTGTCTACGAGCAGCAATACTGTTTAGTCAACTAGTCTCGCACATCCCTAACAAATATGCAACTATTGTTTTAAGTGGGTTTTCCACAGAGCACGTTTACATCTGTTCCGTTGTCAATTGTTGAGCCATCCAGTAATTACTCTGCTGTACCCCTATATTGGACTGCTGGAGTGCCTGAGAGTCCTGGAACAGACCTCAAAGCAGGGGTACATTTCTTCCTGGCTCTCTTTTTCTGTAGTGGCCCGTCTGGCCACTTATTTGATTGGTAACAGTATGTCGTGCTTGGGGGATTGTGCCTTCAGAGTGTCAATTAAATTAAGCATGACCTAATGTTGAAAGGGATTTCTCATAAATAGCTGTTGTGATTTCATTCAGCAGTTCCAGTCTTTTGGCCTGATGCCCACAGTAGCACTCTGACCATGGGACTGTCCCAGTGTAGGCCTCTTTAGTGACCGAGAGAGGGAAAGAAGAAAGGAGATAGTGATTGAGGAGAGAGAAGTGTTACCCTGCTTGACAGTGATAGGCTTTCTCAGGGATTTATGTCAATCCCCTCTAAATGGCTGTTCGCTTTGTCATTGTTGCAAATCAGATATAAGAAGCATTTTTAATATTAGGAAATAAATGGGGAACATAGAAGCTGGCCACTTTCTTAAATGCTGTTACTATTCATGAAGATAAATTGCAACATTATAACAAACTGAGGCTATGGCTAATGTCTTATTTAATGCCTAATGTCAAAGCCCAGTAAAATTTCAGTGAATAGCAATTTGGACAGATGATGTTAAATAATCACCATTGATATGATTATAATAACAAGCTAATGGATAATGTGTCCTTTCCGCTGCCATATCTCTAAACTAATCAGAGCGATGGAGTGATTTCACCCTCTTCTTTATGCTGGGATATTGTCCTTACGAAAGAATTGCCAATCATTTCCATGAAATGGAGACTGTTGATGCCTGATTTTTCCGGTACATTCACTCTCTTGCCGAGTCACTAGCATCACAGCTGCTAGATAATTATGCATTCGACCAAATGTCTTGAAGGGTTGTATGCACCTAGTTTCCGGCTGTGCGTGTATTGCAGCAGTGCTGCCATCCCTCTCAGCCCACATAGTCAGAGTTGGATGGGCTGGGTTGTGTAACTTAAGCCCCTTTCATAACGCAATTCATCAACACCATAACCCTGCATGGTATTCATGCCTTCTCCCACATAGGAACAGTCACCCACTCTCCTCACCCCATCTCAAGATTAGCTGTAGATGCTTCCCACGCATGCTTTTTCTCTCCAGTACACACAAACGCTCATGCACAAAGTGTTAAAAATACTTTTTCTTTGTTTTAATGACTTCCTCTCTCCTCCATATAGCTTTGAAAGACTGGTTGATCTGTCTAAACTGCAAGTACAACTGTATTTTCATGAACTCCTATTTCTTTTGACAGCTTAGTTTGCTACTATTGTTGAGGACAGAGTTATGGAAGCCCTGTGCCCTTGGAATGTGATTCTGATATTGTAGATGTGTAGAACTCCCCTCTGCTGACCATCTGGACATAATTTTAGCAGGCCTGTGTCTCTGAACTGACCTCTGTCAGCCGGTTGCATGTGGAGCTGGATGAGTGGTTTGCCCAAGTTTCAACTTTGGGGTCTTAATGAGTAGTCAGTATGACACTTCAAGGGGCTGACTAACACACATTTTGTGTGATACACCCTCCAGTCCTGCTAACACATACAAAAAAAAAACAAAAAAAAAAAAAAACACAAAAGTTGCTGGATAAGCAAAAGCTGAATCTTGCAGGGTGCTGAGACAAACTGCAAAGGCAAAAGTTCTGAGTGGGTAATGGGAATGGTAATATGAGGATAGCATTAGCGGGCTATAATTTAGGATTGTTTCAGAAATGTCCTTTCTTAGATTGAACGAACATTGCCTTTTTCAGTTAGTTAGGAAGTTAAATAGAGCAGCTATTGAGATCATTCCCTCATACAGTCATGGTTGCTTGAATAATTACTCAGAAAAGAGATGTGCCAGTTCCTTTAAAACAGACTTTGTGGTATCCTTACCTCAGTCTATTTTCAGACTTTCTCATCTGCTCTGCGCCAGATGATAAAGCCAGTTGGAGCAGTAAAAGTTGCCTCCATCACTAATGAGTTGGGATAGCTGGAACAAGGATCGTAGAATATCAACTCAGCCACCTCTCCTCGTGCACACTTGAAATTTAATTTATGGTAGTAAATCTCCTCTTGAGACAAAACAAGGTGTAAGCTAAATTCAGATGCACATCAGCAATACAAATAAGAGATGGGGCAAAATACAGTTGAGGGACTGACCAGAATTATTTTAGTGATAGGAGTGTGTCACTGTAGCCTCTATAACCACTGAATGGAAACAATTAGCAGCCTGTTGAATTATTCAGTGGCTGTCCTACAAGGGATAAAAGTTGTGCCACTGGACTCAGGGAAATAAGATCTGGCTTGTGTACCTCCCCAGCAACATGGCTGTGATGTCACTGGGGGGCAGACAAAAGGTGCAACCCAATCTCTGGAACATACCGCCCGGTGTGCCCAAGAGCACCTCAGTGAAGGACATGATCTAGTAATACTCTCTGCCTCCAAAGACTCCATTAGCTTAAATATGCAAAATACAAAGCCACATATATCTCTCCAAATTCATCTTGAGCCATGTACACTACTGAAACTGCAGATCTATAAGTGCTTAAACCAACATCTCACACTATAAGGGGCTTTGCATTGCAAAACCGTTCCTTTAAAAAGGCAGCTGATAAGTCATTTTTCATTGTATAGCGCATTTCACAACACGCATCATTTCAAAGCAGCTTTACAGAATCCTGCATTAACAGAAAATGAAACTGTAATATCTATAAAATCCTAATTGTGTAGTTTGATTAAATATGACTGTAAATTGTGTATAAAAATAAGTTTAATAATTAAATAATTGTATTTAGAACCCAAGAGAGCAAGCCGAAGGTGACTGTGGCAAGGAACACAAAACTCCATAAGATGTTGGTCAGTGGAGAAAAATAACCTTGGGAAAAACCAGGCTTACTGTGGGGGCCAGTTCCCCTCTGGCTAAACAGCATGTATACAGTAGTGGCCAAAAACATCGGCACCCTTGGTAAATATGAGCAAAGAAGGCTGTGAAAAAAAAATTTTTGCATTGTTTTTTGAAAATGAAAGTTCAAAAGGATAAACATTCACAAAAATCTAACCTTTAATTGAAGTAAAACAATTGAAAGAGGAGAAAATATTTAATGAGATTTCCCCAAAACATGGCCACAATTATTGGCACCCCTAGAAATTATTATGAGTAAAATATATCTGAATTATATTCCCATTCATATTTCACATTTTGTAGTGCACCTGGGTGACTAGGAACATAAAATTATTCAGCCATGACTTCCTGTTTCACAGGGGTATAAATATGAGGTAACACACAGGCCAAATTCCCTTAATCATCAATCACAGTGGGTTAGACTAAAGAATATAGTTCTGATGTGCAGTAAAAGGTTGAGCTTCACAAAATGGGAAGTGGCTATAAGAAAATAGCCAAAGCATTGAAAATTCCCATTTCCACCATCAGGGTAATAATTAAGAAGTTCCAATCAACTGGAGATTTAGCATTGGCCTGGAAAAGGATGTGTGTATATTGTCTCCACGCACAGTGAGGAGGATGGTTCAAGTGGACAAAGGATCACAGCTGGAGAATTGCAGAAATTAGTTGGATCTTGGGGTCAGAAAGTCCCCCAAAAAAAAAAAAAAAAAAAAAAACCCTACATCACCTCAAGTTGTTTTGGAGGGTTTCAAGAAAAAAAAAAAAAAAAAAAAAAAAGCCTCTGCTCTCGTCCAACAACAAACTCAAGCATCTTCAGTTTGCCAGACACTACTGGAACTTCAAATGTGACCGGGTTCTATGGTCAGATGAAACAAAAACAAAATAGCTTTTTGGCAGCAAGCACCAGAGATGGGTTTGGCGTACACAGAGATGAAGTACCCAATGCCCACGGTTAAATGTGGTGCTGCATCTTGAATGTTGTGGGGCTGTTTTTCTGCCAGAGGTCCTGGACATCTTATTCAGATACATGGCATTATTGAGTATCAAATACCAACAGAAAAAAAATCTAAACCTGACTGCCTCTGCCAGAAAGCTTACAAAGTGCAAGTCATGGTTTAAAATTAGTAAACTAAGTGCTAAGGGCCACTGTTTAAACAAAGATTTTGTATGAACTGTAAGATTAATGACTAATGTCTTTGAAGTTCATCCTGTATTAACTGCAAAAGTTCACATAGATGCATTGGCTGATGAAGGCTTTTGTTGGCAATTAATTGATAGTCTATGTATTCCATTTTAAGAGTGTAGTCCATCATTAGACCAAGGTGATGCAGGCTGAGATCAGTGAGGTGCATCGCAATTCAACCGGCAGGTAATTTCGGTCAGGTCTATCCTAAATCCAAGGTCAGGCAGTGGCATATGAAGTATCCCTTGTCTTATGGTTGGAGTTGGCATCAGTTCATCCACTGAAGTCCATTGTAATAGACTAAAGTGATGTCTGGCTGACACCGGCTGCATTTAGTCGTCATCACTCAGACACACATAGCAGTAGAGTCCGACACCAAGCAGGAATGGAGCTGGATCTGGCCAGCTCTGGTAAGACAGGGAAACAAGTAGAATAATATTAGCGTAGATGCCATTAAAAGTTTTGCAGAGTTATAGATCATGATATATGTTTCTGGTTCCACCTGACCTAACTAAAGCAGCCTAATTGTGAGTTGATGGATAAATTAGGTGTATGCCTGGCTAAATAGATGAGTCTTTAGCCTAGACTTAAACTGAGTGAGTGTGTCTGCGTCCAGAACAGTGTTAGGGAGACTATTCCATAGTTTAGTAGCCAAATAGGAAAAGCATCCTTTTGTGGATTTTGATATTCTAGGAAATATTAACAGGCCAGAATTTTGCGATCGTAATGAATGTAATGAAATATAGCATGGTAGAAGCTCACTTAAGTACTGCAAACCTAGACCATTCAAAGCTTTGTATGTAGTTAACAACATTTTTTAAATAATATGAAATTTAACAGGTAACCAATGTAACGATGATAAAATGGAGCTAATACGATCATATTTCTTGGTTCTAGTCAGCATTCTGGCTGCTGCATTTTGAACCAATTGAAATTTATTTATTGAACTTGCTGGACATCCTCCCAGTAATGCATTACAATAATCTAGTCTTGAGGTCATGAACGCATGAATTAGTTTTTCAGCATTAGCAACAGAGAGCATGTGTTGTAACTTAGCAATATTTCTGAGGTGGAAAAATGCTGTTCTAGAAACATTGGAAATTTGATTTTCAAAGGACAGATTGGAATCAAATATAACACCTAATTTCTTCACAGTAGAAGACGATATATAACAATACATCCATCAAGAATTAAATTATATTTCAGCAGCTTATTTTTAGAGGTTTTTAGTCCAATAATTAGTACCTATGTTTTGTCGGAATTGAGTAGAAGGACATTTCTGGCCATCCAATCTTTGATTTCATTGATACACTTTCATTGAAATTTTGTCGGGTTTCAAAGAAATATAAAGTTGGGTATCATCGGCATAACAGTGGAAAATTATTCCACGATTCCTGATAATATCTCCCAGGGGAAGCATATATAAGGAGAAAAGCAGAGGCCCTAAAACTGATCGCTGTGGCACTCCATACTTTTGTTTGATTTGAAAATTCCTTGTTTACACAGACAAATTGGTAACGGTCTGCTAAGTAGGACCTAAACCATAAATGCCAACATAATTCTCAAGCCTATTCAAAAGAATGAGGTGATCTATGGTGTCGAAGGCAGCACTAAGATCTAAAAGCACTAGAAGAGAAATGCAGCTGCGATCAGATAATAAGAGCAAGTCATTTGCAACTCTGATATGTGCAGCCTCTGTACTGTGAAGGGGCCTAAATCCTGACTGAAATTGTCGATATATACTATTTCTCTGTATGAATGAACATAGTTGGGAGGACACTACATTTTCTAGTATTTTTGACATAAACGGGAGATTTGAAATCAGTCTATAATTAGCCAATTCTCTAGGATCAAGCTGTGGCTTCTTAATAAGCAGTTTGATAACTGCCATTTTAAAGTTTCTTGGGACATGTCCTAAGGATAGCGAGGAGTTAATAATATTAAGAAGAGGTTCTGAGATTACAGGCAATACCTCTTTTAAGAGCTTACTTGGTATTGGATCTAACATACATGTTGTGGCTTTTGCTGTTTCGATAAGTTTTGTTAGCTCTTCATGACCTATGACAGCGAAGGATTGAAGTTGCTTGTGAGGAAAAATATGAGACACTGTTTTCTGAGGTACTGTGACAGACGATTGCATAATTCCAATAAATAAAAAAATCATGAAGTCATTACTAATGTGCTGCGATGGATTATCTGGTTCAGTCGATGTTTTAGTCCTAACCAATTTAGCCACAGTACTGAATAAACACCCAGGATTGTTGTGGTTATTTTCTATGAGTTTGCTAAAATATGCTGACCTGGCAGCTTTTAGTGCCTGTTTGTAGCTACAGACACTATCCTTCCATGCATCGCGAAATACCTCTAATTTTGTATTTTTCCACTTGTGCTCCATTTTCCGAGCTGCTCTCTTGAGAGCATGAGTGTGATCATTGTACCATGGTGTGGGGCTTTTTTCTTAAATTTTCTTTAATCGAAGGGGGGCAACACTATCAAGAGTGCTAGAGAAGACTGTATTTATATTTTATACTATTACTTAATTCTTCTAGACTTTGTGGCTTACTGAGTATATGAGATAAATCTGAAAGATTATTAGTGACGCTATCTTTGGTCAAATGAATAGTTCTACCTGAAAGATAGTGTGGTGTAGATTAAGTAACATTAGATGATCGCAGCATACAAGAGACGAGGTAATGACCTGAGATGTCATTGCTCTGCGGCAGAATTTCTGTAGTATCAACATCAACTCTTAACAGAATTAAATCTAGCATATGATTATGGGAATGAGTTGGTCCTGTCACATTTTGTCTGACTCCAAGAGTTGAGAATATCGATAAATGCTAATCCCAATGTGTCATTTTCATTATCTATGTGAATGTTGAAGTCACCAACAATTAAAGCTCTATCTACAGTAACTACTAGATCTGATAGAAAATTTGCTAATTTACAAGGAAATCATAATACAGTCCGGGTGATCTAGTATATACTGTGGCAAGGGCAAAAGACGACAGAGATTTTTTATTTGTATCTGACGGTGTCACATTAAGCATTATTAGTTAAAAAGACTTAAACTTATATCCTGTCCTCTGGGTAACACCAAAAACGTCACCGTAAATTGCAGCAACACCTCCTCCTCGACACTTCAGACGAGGCTCATGTTTAGAACAATAACCTTGGGGAGTAGATTATTTTATTGTAATATATTCATCCAGTTTAAGCCAGGTTTCAGTCAAACAGAGGGAATCCAAACTATGATCTGTAATCATTTAATTTACAATTAGTGCTTTGGTTAAAAGAGATCTAATGTTTGGTAGCTCTACCTTTATATGATGTTCATCTTCAATATTTTTATTTTCAAGTTTTACCGTAATCAAATTTTTTCTAAATGATTTAGTGAGGGGTTTGTGTTTGGTAGTTCGGGGAACAGACACAGTCTCTATGTGATATCTAGGTGATACAGGCTCTATGTGTTGTAGTTTATCTGGCCTGTGTGATGTCTCAAGGCAGCAAGCAGATGCACGGATTAGCCAGATTGTCTGCTTCCTGACCTGGGCCCCAGTTAGTCAAATACTATCACTATTATGACTATGAGCCAGATTACTAGAGTGGAGAGTGGCACCTTCCCTGGAGGGATGGAGTCCGTCTCTCTTTAGCTGGTCAGGTCTACCCCAAAAACTCTTCCAACTGTCTATAAATCCTATGCTGTTCTCTGTACACCACTCAGACATCCAGCCATTCAGTGACACTAATCTACTATAAACCTTGTCACCACGATGAGCAGGGAGGGGGCCAGAGCATATTACAGTGTCTGACATCATTTTTGCAAGTTCACACACCTCTTTAACATTATCTCTAGTGATCTCTGACTGGCGAAGCCGGACATCGTTAGTGCCAAAATGAATAACAATTTTAGAAAATCTACGTTTACCATTAGCCAGCACTTTTAAATTTGATCTGATGTCAGACGCCCGAGCCCCCGAAATGCATTTAACATTAGTGGCTGGAGTCTCTATTTCCACATTCCTTACAATAGAGTCTCCTTTAACAAGGGCACTTTCAACATTATTTTCAGTGGGTGCATCACTGAGTGGGGAGAATCGATTGGAAACCCTAACAGGAACGGGAGAGTGGTGTCGCTTTGCTGAGCGAGTATGTCGCCAAGACGTCACCCAAACACCCTGCTGCGGGGGCTCTACAGCCGGAAACCAAAGTGTGTGTGTTGCTTGCTGTTCTACCCGCGTCTGAAAAAGTATCTACAGGCTTCTCTTTCTCACTGACCTCCACTAGCGTTCAGATACGTGTCTCCAACTCATTAACCTTCTCCATCAGCCTGACTAATTCCTTACATTTACCACATGTAAATCCCTCACTGCTGATGGAAGAAGCTATAGTAAACGTGGCATGCAATGCAGGAAGCAATAACATGAGCAGATGCCATGACTTACCTCAATTGTTTGTTGTTGTTATTGTTATGGTTGTTCTTGAGTGGCGAGGGTTTGAGATCGATGTGAATCCCTCACACAATTGTTTGTTGTTGTTGTGGAGGTTCCTGATCAGCATATGTATGTTTGAGGTTTATGCAATAATCCATGTAAAACACAGAGAAAATGCATACAGTCAAAATGCGAGATGTAGACAAGCGGAAAAAAAGAAAAGAAAACGGTGTGCGTGGTAATATACACGTCAGTTTAAACAGTAGAAAAGTGGGAAAAAACAACAAAGCATGCTGTAAAATGGCAAAGGATATAACGATGAACGTAGAGGAATAAGCAATGCTAAGCAGGCTAGCAAGCTACAAACAAGCAGACTCATGAAGCGTGCCGGCAGAAACCGGAACAGGAAAATCACAGTGTTAAAGGGATAGTTCACCCAAAAAAGAAAATTCTCTTATCATTTACACACCCTCATGATATCCCAGGTGTGTATGACTTTCTTTTTCAGCAGAACACATTTGAAGAAAAATAGAAAAATATCTTAGCTCAGTAGGTCCTTAAAATACAATTAGATGGTGATCAGACTTTTGAAGCTCCAAAAAAACAGACAGTCAGCATAACATCATCCATACGACTCCAGTGGTTAAATTATTGTCTTCTAAAGTGGCATGATCGATTTGGTGCGATAAAGATACATTTTAAGTACTTTTTAACTGTAAACCATCGCTTCTGGCAAGCAGCAGAATATGCGTTCACAAGAGCGCTGAATTCACATGGTCTCTCGTGTGACGTATTCGCGTTTGCATGTTACGGACGTAATCTCACGTTCTTCTCTCGGTTGAGACATCCAGGATAAGCAGACAAACTCACTATTGTGAGTAAACAAACTGATACAAATACAGATCTAAATCAAAACCAACGAAGCTTCTGTACAGCGTTTCTCCTCCTCAGTTGTAAACAGTGCTGCTTTTCCGGGTGTGTCGCATGTGCGTCACTGTCTCAAACATCAATGCGATAACGTCACACACGCATACTGTTCCTGACAGGAAGCAATGGTTTATATATAAAAAGTACTTAAATATTATTTTTTCCCCTTTTCTCCCCAATTTGGCATGCCCAATTCCCAATGCACTCTAAGTCCTCATGGTGGCGTAGTGACTGGCCTCAATCCAGGTGGTGGAGGACAAATCTCATTTGCCTCTGCGTCTGAGACAGTCAATCCGTGCATCTTATCACATGGCTTGTTGAGCGCGTTACCGTGTAGACCTAGCATGCGTGGAGGCTCACGCTATTCTCCGCGGCATCCACGCACAACTCACCATGCACCCCACCAAGAGCGAGAACCACATTATAACAACCACGAGGAGGTTAACCCAATGTGACTCTACCCACCCTAGCAACTGGGCCAATCGATTGCTTAGGAAGCCTGACTGGAGCCACTCAGCATGCCCTGGATTCGAACTTGGGATTCCAGGTGTAGTAGTCAGCGTCTTTTCTTGCTGAGCTACCTAGGCCCCCAGAAGTACTTAAATATTTATATTGTGTCGTGTGACACAATATAGTGATCGTTCCGCTTTAGAAGACATTTATTTAACCGCTGGAGTCCTATGGATGACATTTATGCTGACTGTCTGTTCTTTTTGGAGCTTCAAAAGTCTGATCACCATCCACTTGCATCCAGGACTTACTGAGCTAAGATGTTTGTCTATTTTTCTTCAGATGTGTTCTGCTGAAAAAAGAAAGTCATAAACACCTGGGATATCATGACGGTGAGCATTTTTGGGTGAACTAACCCTTTCAAGAGCATGACTAGCAATATTTCAAGAACACACTTTGGCAAAAGACCTTTTTTTCCAGGTCTGCTTCTATTTTATTTTCTGCTTAATATTTCATTTATGTATTTATTTGCAGTCTTGCAGTGTCCTACAGTGAACTTTGAGGAGATTAGGCATCTCCACTGCATAATATGATGCACTTAAAAAAGACAGGGAGTCTCCCTTCAAGAGAAAAGGATATCCAAATGGCTTAGAATGCGACATAATGCCTCTCCAAATCCTTTTAGTACTGCCACACCATGTAGCATTCATTGACAAACAGACTCTGAGAAGACAGCTGCTAATCCTCTCCCTGGAATCTGACAGCAGAACTGTAAAATGCATAATCCTTGCATTAGATTAAGTGGTGTATTTTTATTCATAAGCAAGTGCCCTCGTAAAGGGTTTAATGTTTTTTTTTTATTATAGTGGTACTGTGCATTAGTGTGGAGGGCTTGCTGTGGCCCTTGGTAAGAACCTCCCACACTTGGTATGGTGAAATAGGGCAGGGAGATGAATGGGACTGCAGACAGCATTGTACTGATCTCAACCATGCAATGACCATAATAATGCTTTTTTAACCATACAGTACATGTACCACATACAGTGGGGTGGATGAAGAATATGTTTTGAGCTATGTGTTTATGTGCTTGTGTGTGTATGTAAAAGAACAGTAAATACTGTAGGTTCACAGGATAACAATGCCAGTGACCAGAGGGACCCCATCTCACATTGTTTTAACCTTTTTTTGGTTTATGTAATTTGCCATTCTATGCCAAATTCTGATGGATGTACTGTAAATGGAGACACTGCTCTCCTTAGGATGACTGTTCTAATCCTATTGACAGGGTGTGTGTGTGTTCAACACGTGCTCTCAAATTGTAAGCACATGCTCTTTTACTTTTTGTCTCTTAAAAATTTTATTTAAAGTGTTTTTTAACCTTCCTTAAAAATGTATTTTGCAATTTATTCAGTAGATATCTCTCAACTCAAAACCTTTACAAAAAATCATCTCATGAAACATGTACAAAAAGGGGAAAAGCATGAGCAAAATTTGACATTTTTTATCATTGGTATATTCAAACTTAGCACATCATGTCGGGTTATGAGACATGTGCTGCACGTACATAATATAAGTAGTCCTACCAATTGACACATTTCTACTGTTGCAAGGTAGCCTATATACTGCCCAGGTAGATACTGTATGTACATGTTGCCCAGCCCCTACTGTCTTATCAAGAAGAAATTGTACCATGATTGTAAATACAGCTTCTCTATTTAGAAAGTACCCTGAAACTTTATGTGCCTTTCTGTGCCTTTACATCCTAAAAGCCTTACTTAGTTACATAATTTGGCAGAAATGTTGTTGTGCTTGTTGCTGTAGGACAAAGCTGCTATACATTCAAAATTACAATTTAGGACTTTAACTCACAGTTTGTCTTGATTTGTGAACACATACTTTCCTGTGTCAGGCATAGAAGAATATGAAAACAAAAAAGTTCATGTTTCAAGTGTTATAAATACCAGTGGTTTTTCTGCCCTGCTATTTTTAGTGCTGGCATCGCCTTCCAGACAGTAGCGTCACACAATTTCCTCACTCATACTCAGGCAGTGCTGTCTGTTGCAATCAGAACAAGTCTGAGATTAAGATTATTCTGCATCTTCCATTTACAAATATATCCATTCTCTATTTATTGCTTTGAGAACATACTGTACCTTGAGAATGTATTTTGGTCTATAACTCTCCCACATTTGTCCATGTTCACAGTTTTAATCTTTTTTAAAGCAGAGAAAATATACAAAATCCTAAGAAAGTAAATGCTTTTGCCCTTTAAACACCCCCCCACACACACTACATGGAATGTAATTTGCATTCCGTGGGCTATTTTTAAATGTTTGTTTCTTTTTATGAAATGAGTGGGCAAGGTTGTTAATGATGACTCATTAGTAGAGGGATGTGGTAGCTCCTCTGCATCAGTTCATTGAAAAGTTTTGACACACTTGCTAGGCAAGAAGTACACAGCTGGTGTATATGTGCAGCTGCCTAGATATAAAAAGGAAAGAAATAGGTTAAGAAAGCAAGCTGTAATTGAGGTATGATGAGCAACAATGTCACATGATCAACTGTCATATGTTTTTTAGACAGCTGAGTATTTTCCTCAGCCTTTTTAGACATAATCTTTCTAAAGTTAGTGAGTGTTAAACAAGTATTTTATTCTTCAATAAATATAGAAAAGTATTCTTTGTTTGAAAGGCAATGTTCAAACTGTAACCAATATATTGTATTTTTTTCTCCCTTATAGACGTTGAAGAATAGGAGGACGGTAAACAGCAGAGTAACAAGTTTGGATAAAAAAAGTGAATGGACTGTAATATGCTGAATTGTTGAGTGATGGAAGGATATTGGCCTGATTGTCAAAGAAGGACATATTTTACACATTAAGGAGGAGCAACACTTAAAAAATGGAAGTAGAAGGACCTTTTGTTTAGTAGTCACTTTAGTAACTCATCTGGCATGACATCTTACATAATTTCAGTTAAGTAACACCATCTTAAGAAACCCCATTGAAGTACTAAGAAAAAAATGGAGCCACATGGCACAACAGTTGGCCAAAAATGCACCAAGGAGCAACGGGAAAAGAACCTCTTACAAAGAAAATGGGTCTCTGAGCCCTCTGCTGGAACAAAAAGAAGTACTTTTGCAGATCCAGATGTTAAAAGACACTCACATCGTGAGCAAAGTCTTACAAGTGGGACAGGCCTTGCTAGTTCAGCTCAAAAGTTTAGCTCTGGAAAGCTACTGTCATCTCCACAGTCATCGCAAGAAAGTCAGTTTCAACAGGTCTACCCTCTGCCTTACTCTTACCGGTTGCCACATTCATACCCACAGGAGCCTTTCCTAGGTGGTACAAAGCCACAGCCTGGTTTAGAGAGCCATGCCTGGTCATTTTCTGGTCAACTACCATCTCTTCCACCAGAAGATATGTTTCCTGTACACTCCCACTCACATGGAGTCTTTCCCCGTCAGAAATCTCCAGCTGCTTTTGGACAGTTTCCCCAATCTGGACCTGAGCAGCCAGATGAAAGTCATAAGAAGGAACAAAAACCCAAGAAGCCAGGAAAGTACATATGTCACTACTGTGGCAGGGCATGTGCTAAACCCAGTGTGCTTAAAAAACACATCCGGTCCCACACAGGGGAGCGTCCCTATCCTTGTGTTCCCTGTGGCTTCTCATTCAAAACCAAGAGCAATTTGTATAAACATAGAAAATCTCATGCCCATGCTATAAAAGCAGGACTAGTTCCATTCTCTGAGCTAGCAACTCGCACAGACACTGATCAAGCATCTTCAGTTGGAGAAGCAGAGGCACACTCTGATGGTGAACAAAGCACTGACACTGATGAAGAAACTGCAGAAGGTGCAATGTTCCCTGAAAAACATAGCCCACAAATTTCATTTGAGTCTGACAAGAGACCAATGGAAAGGGGACCAGCATATGGAGATCCAGCAGAGGAACTGTCTGTGGCATCTATGAAAGTGCCTATATTAATTGTTCCAAAACAAGGGGTACCGTCAACAGCCACAGAGTGTCCCCAGTTCACAGAAATTAAAGGTTCATTTATTGGTGGACAGATGGACAGAGGAGATGAGTCACATACAGTTAAACAGAGACTTGCCTTAAGACTCACTGAGAAAAAGGACCAGGATTCAGAGCAGTCTCAAAATCTCTTGAGCCCCCACAGCAAAGGCAGCACTGATTCTGGTTACTTTTCCCGCTCCGAGAGTGCTGAACAGCAGATAAGTCCACCTAACACCAATGCAAAATCATATGAAGAGATAATGTTTGGAAGAACTTGGTACCACAGAACCAACTCCAGAAGTAGACAATCAGTCACAGTTAAGATGGCAACTATTGGCAATCAAGACACTAATATCAATATCAGCAAGTCTAGTGCCATGCAGGAGTCGGCTATGGGAAAGATATCAGAGGGCCGTGTATTTTATCAAAGTGATTATGCAGAATCACAGTTAATTGCTGGCTGTGACCCAAAGCAGTATCATTCTGGCTCTTGCCAAACCAATGCAGGTCTTCTGGAAGCACCCTCTGATTCAGGGCCACTTATAAGGAGCAACTCAATGCCAACACCTTCCCCTACCAACCTCAATGTCCCACCAAGTCTAAGAGGGAGTCACTCATTTGACGAGATGATGACCCAAAATGATGTTTTTTACACAGCAGGTCTGAAGAGGTTACAGAGGCAGGGTGCTTTTGAACACTCTACCCAAGAAGGGCATGGAGAATCAGAGAACTATGGAAAGATCACAGTCCCGAACTCAAGTTTAAAAATGGGGGAGAGAGGTCCTGTGATGCCAGAATTCAAAGGTGGTACAAAAGAGTTTGCCACAAGAAAACGACGCCTGAAAAAGAGTGTTGGTGAAGAGGAAGATTGCCATGGACAAGATGATGGCAGTCAGGGTGGTTCTATTGAAATCGCAGGGGATTATGAATTAAGACAAGGAAGTCAAGATTCTTCAAAGGCTGCTCCTGCTAATAAGGGATCTATGTTTAGAGCATATAGCCCCTCAGACAGTTTTGACAGAGGCCCATGTATGACTCCAGAAGATGTGGTACTGGTTCAAGATTCAGACACAAAGACTGCTGGTAATGTAATATCTGTCATTCAACATACTAATTCGCTTAGCCGGCCAAACTCATTTGAGAAGACTGAATCAATTGAACATCCATTTTATCAGCCAGATAAACCTGCTGGCCATTATTCTGAGCAATCAGACACAGAAAACATTGATGAGGTGCATATCCCCGATTCTCATCATAGATCAGAAAGCATGGAACATCAGCAGCAGGGTGACAATGAACATGGATCTTTCTCTTCTAACTTTTTGTATCATATGCCCCACAAACTTGTACGACAACCCAACATTCAAGTGCCTGAAATTAGAGTTACAGAAGAGCCTGACAAACCAGAAAAAGAACCTGAGGTACAAGTGAAAGAACCAGAGAAGCATGTTGAAGAATTTCAGTGGCCACAAAGGAGTGAAACATTGTCCCAGCTTCCTGCAGAGAAGCTGCCCCCAAAGAAGAAACGCCTGCGTCTTGCAGATATGGAGCACTCTTCTGGGGAGTCAAGCTTTGAGTCGACTTGCACTAGCCTTTCAAGAAGCCCTAGTCAAGAAAGTAACTTATCTCATAGCTCAAGTTTCTCAATGTCATTTGACAGGGAGGAAAGCATAAAATCCCCAACTAAGCAAGACGACTTTGGTAAGCAGTCTGAGTTCTTAACTGTTCCAGGTAGTAGCCATTCTTTGTCTATACCAGGCCATCATCAAAGAGAAATGCGACGCTCCTCATCAGAGCAGGCACCCTGTGCTTTGCCCACTGAAGTACCAGAAATCCGTAGTAAATCATTTGACTATGGAAGTCTTTCAACTGGTTCAAGACAAGGAGAAGTATATGCAAGTGCTTCAGCTATGAAGGAGCGTAGACGGGGCTACCTTGTTAGACAGGCATCCCTCAGTGTCTATCCTGAAGTAGTGGTTCAAGAGCCAAACTCAGAGTTAAATATCAAACAAGAGCATTCTGACCACAATTCCCAAGCTGCTTTAATTGGTACATCCTATTCTGTAACCAGTGACTTAGCAAGACTCAGAAGAGGTACACAGCCAGTTCTTGGATCACATCACTTGCTGCAACAGAGCATCAGCGAGGACAGCCTATCAGAGGATAATTTCCAGAAAACTCCTCGTTTGCCTGCACAGCTTTCATCTGATAGTGAACATTCAATGCATGAGCACATGAGCCATGACATAATTCAGCATTCTTCACTGCAAAGCAACCTGACATCCTCACCCTTCTTGCCATTTCAATCTATGCTCTGGCATCCTGAATCAACACAAAGACACAAGCACCCTCTGGCTTTCCAGACACATCAGTTACAGAAACTACATATCAAACAGCCAAATCTACAGCCCATGTTACAGAAACCACACAAACCTCCTTATCAGATTAAGGTGCAAACAGACTCAAAAATAGATGGGGCAAGTCATAACTATACATATCCCTTAAGAACCTCCCCACAGCAGCTTGGGGTCTTGTCATCCAAAGTGCTTTCTACAAACTTCTTACAACAAGTTCAGCCTGTCTTTGCCACTCAAAATGCAGGTCCACAGCCAGCACTCCCTGAAATGCTGGTCCCAGTCAGGATCCAGACAAATGTGCCATCTTATGGAAGTGTTATGTATACAAGTGTTTCACAAATCCTCGTTACTCATGCTCAGAGTACAACGTCTATCAGAGTTATATGCACAGACAATGCTTCTACTGCTTCACTAACAGGCACTGCATCAAAGCACCAAGTAGGGATTAATTTATCCAAAATCTTGGGACATTCAGGAGGGTCCTTACATTTACCAGTATGGAAAGTTCCTGAATATTTACATGGGACTCTTAATACTGGAATTCCTCTGTCTTTGACATCAGGAACTATCTCTACTACAGATGCCTCCTCTAGTATCGGGGGGAGTAAGAGAATGTTGTCACCAGCCAGCAGTCTTGAGCTCTTTATTGAAACCAAACAACAAAAACGGGTCAAGGAAGAAAAGATGTATGGCCAGATAGTGGAAGAGCTTAGTGCAGTTGAGCTGAGCAATTCCAATGCACCAAAAGATGATGACAAGTCCCCTAAACCTGAATTTTCAAAGAGAGGATGCTCTGTAGATGAACAAGAGAGAATGTCCTCGTCTCCGCCTACTGATTTTTTATCCTCTAAACCTCTTGGGTATACTCCTCATTTACCTGATGTGCCACCAAAAGACAGCTTCATCCCACCTTTGCAAATAATTACAAATGTGACTAATAGAGCAGATTCCCCAGAAGAGCTTGATGTAGATGAGTCAACCCCAGAGGCAAGCTCAAGCCCACTGTCAGTGATCTCAAGTGACACACAAGAAGAATCCAATCAGACTAAGTTCCCTGTAAACATGCTGACACAACTAGCTGCGAATCAGGGTGGTGGAGTTTTGGGTAGCACTCTTGTTCTCACTGACTTGGCAGATGTCCATCAGTTTTTTCAATTTCCAAGTCTTTGCACACCAACCAGTGTCAGCTGGTGCTTCCTAAATTATACTAAGCCAAATTACGCACAGACAACTCCTTTAACCTCTGTGTATGGTTCTTGGTGTGTCAGCTCTTATAACCCCAACCCACTCAACCTCAGCACCAAGGCGACCCTGGCACTTCTTCGCTCCAAACAGAGGAAGAATACAGAGATGTATACAATGGCTTCTATGCATCAACCTGGCACTGGAAAACTTGTTTCGTCCCTGTGGTGGAAACAGAAGTTTGAGCAGGTAGTAGCTCTTAAAAATATACAAGAATAGTTTACAACCTTACATTCAAAAGAAAAATATTAACAAAAATAACCAAATACATTCCATTACATCAATTTACTGTATGTTCATATAGTCAATCCAGGACATCTGCAGAATGTATAATAATTTTAGATGATATAGAAAGATATTGCACGTTTTTACAACTTGTAAAATTGTATTTACAACTTGAAAACTTGCACTATAATGCACTATACTTTATACTGAACCCACCCATGTTAGTTCAGCCCAACTAAACCAAAATTCAAAGATCTTTAAAATATCACAGACTAACTCTATAAACTGTTTTTGAGTGTAAACAATAATCGCAGAGATATCAGGTGTACATTTCCACAGATTTTCCCATCCCTACTTCTCACACAGAATGGAAAACAGACTATTATACACTGCCTGTGCATTTTTACATTTCTCACATTAAGGTTAAAAATGAGTGACAATGACAAGACAATCCACAGACCAACTTGTTTTATGCTCACATTTTTAGAGTTCATAATTCAGTCTGTCTTCTATTTATATTTCCAGTTGAAGCCAGCGCTTATACAGCTGGATGTTGGAAAGTTTGGGAAGAAAATCAAGGGAATCTGTTCAAGAGACAGGGGAAAAGAAGACCATGGAGAGAAAGAAGCTTCTTCAAAGCAGGCTGAACCCACCCGCATCAAAATCTTTGAAGGAGGGTATGTGAAGATGTGTGCTTATTTTTTAACATCTAACTGAATGCTTTTGATACAAGATGGCTCCTTCCTTTGAAGTCCAATTAAATTGTAATACTACTGTGAAACAAATATTAGGAGTTGAGGAATCCAACATCTATCAACCTACAAATAAATGTAATGATGCCTTAATGAGTTTTCCTCAAGCAGTTAGAATGTGTATGAGTAAATTAAATATTGATTATACCAGGGGTTTTCAGCCATTTTCAGGGCAAGGACCCCTTGGTGGGTAGAGAGATGTTGCAGGGACCCCTGTTACATATTATATCAAATTGAGTATTGCGTATGGTACCATACTAATGCATGTACATACTTTATGATGTTAACATTGCAAAGCCATTAAAACTTTCTTATTTTAATGGTTGTACAGTAGGGGTGAACAACCATTGATATGAAGTGACATTTTTAATTTTCCTTGTTAATCACTGTGCCACACCCCCTCCAACAAGATAATAATAATCTCCGGTAACTATTTACTCCCGACTATTTATGCGACCCTCTATTGCAGTGCTGCTAAATTCAGCAGCTTGTGATGAGCAATGGTCACACGAATGGTTCATCTGCGCTGTGTGCTTCTGTTGACACAGTTTCATCACACTTTATATTTGGCATGACTACAAGGAAGGATTAATGCAAGAGGAAGATTTGGCATGCAGATGTGAGGGACCTTTCACAAAAATTTTTTTAAAATACATTCTCATCTCTATTGCTCGCATGCGAGTAAGGGATTATTACGAGGGCCAATAGTGAATCAAACCATTCATTGCAGACCATCTGCGGTACCACCTGTAGAAGACCCTTGGATTAGACAGTGTTTTCGTGCAAGAATGCGCTGTCTAAGCGTAAGTGGGTTTGGCGAGATTGCGCACACAAAATGCTAATGGGCTAGGTCAAGTGCAGGTTTTTCTCTGGTTATTGCACCATCTGCGTCCTATTATATAGTCCATTTTCTTTCAAGCACCAGTGAAATAAACATAAGATGTTGGTAGTGTAAGTGGACTGTATGCAATGAATTACAAGAATAGAAATATGGACTTACTCTCTTTTGTGCATTAACTGCGTCTTTGTTGAATGTCAGGCATATTTCTATGACAATGACATGCTCCTTTTATACGCATGGAAAATGTGGTTCTCGTAAGGATTTGGATTTAGTTCAGTTCAATTATAGAGAATGTACAGTAAGTATTATTTATAATTTTCATCTACTGACACACAAATCATGGCTAGTATTATCAGTGATTGTATCGGAATGCACTTCACTTCTAAAATAAAATTAAACCAAAATTATTTCTAAATACAATTACTCCACACTAAATGAATATATTATCAAAATAATGAAATGGTCAAAAAAATCATACCAAATTCAAACATTTTACTCTCTCCAACTTCTTCCACCTGCCCCTTTTGCAATGACTCAAAAAGACAACAGGTGGAAAATACCAATACAAATTAGAACATGAGTACAATTTTAAATATAAAAATACATTTAAAAATAAGAATTGAAAAATAAACCATGACCTCTAGATAGTTTAACACAAATCTCATAAAACTTTGTTTCTTAAAACGACTACAACTGTGATTGTCAGGGACATAATTTGATGTTCCACTATATTTTCAGAGTTTGGAAATGAACTTTATTACCACCTGCTGGTGGAATCTCCAAACTGCAAATGTAGGAACTCAATTTAGACTTTGCGCTGAAAACAGACGTGGTTTTGAAACCTGCGCAATTTCTCAGGAAAATAGAAAATTGCACTTTACATTTTGCTTCATTAACATACAGTACACCCACAGTTTGCACACATACACCCATAAATAGCACAATACGCCCACTTGCACTTTGTGCTAGCACGAAAATTGTGCTTAGAATTAGCGCTCTCATGAAAATTAGATAAGACGCACGGTGGTTGCACATAGCTCTGTGCTTTGTGTGCTCACAAAAATAGAGCCCAATATTTTTTATGCAGTTTGTATAACTTGAGTGCACCACAAATGATATTTTCCTGTGTAGCAGAAAAGCCTTAAATGGATACAGCTGTAAAAAAAATTCTGTTAAAAACAGCTGAGCTAGGAAAAATGCCCCTATTAAAGAATCATACCTTCCAAATGTACACTGGTGGCCAAAAGTTTGGAATAATGTACAGATTTTGCTGTTTCGGAAGGAAATTGGTACTTTAATTCACCAAAGTGGCATTCAACTGATTACAAAGTATAGTCAGGACATTACTGATGTAAAAAGCAGCACCATCACTATTTGAAAAAAGTCATTTTTGTTCAACTCTAGACAGGCCCCATTTCCAGCAGCCATCAATCCAACACCTTATCCTTGAGTAATCATGCTAAATTGCTAATTTGGTACTAGAAAATCACTTTCCATTTTATCAAACACAGTTGAAAGCTATTTGGTTTGTTAAATGAAGCTTAACATTGTCTTTGTGTTTGTTTTTGAGTTACCACAGTATGCAATAGACTGGTATGTCTTAAGGTCAATATTAGGTAGAAAATGGAAAAAAAGAAACAGCTTTCTCTAGAAACCCGTCAGTCAATCATTGTTTTGAGGATTGAAGGCTATACAATGATTAAAACTGCCAAAAAAATTACGATTTCATACAAAGGTGTACAATAACCAGAAACAGAAACCATGGATTAATAGCGATGTTCGTGCAGCACTTAATGCATGGACCTCCGCTTTTAATTCCGGGAACGCGGAGGAGCACAAACAAGCCAGTTGTGCCCTCCGCAAAACTATCAGAGCAGCCAAACGCCAGTACAGGAACAAGATTGAAGGACAGTTCAACACCACCGACTATAGAAACATGTGGCAGGGAATTAATATCATCATGGACTACAAAGGGAATAAAAACTCTGCCATGAACACCGCTGCCTCTCTCCCAGATGAGCTAAATACTTTTTATGCTCGTTTTGAGGGAAATAACACCACCCTCGCGGAGAGAGCTCTCGCGGCCGTAGCTACAGAGGTTAGTTCACTCTCCGTCTCTGTAGCAAATGTAAGCCGATCCTTCCGACGGGTGAATATCCATAAAGCCGCGGGTCCAGAGCATGCGTGAACCAACTTTCAACCTTCAACCTTTCCCTCTCCTTGTCTGTGGTCCCCACATACTTCAAAACGTCCATCATTGTGCCTGTACCAAATCAATCCAAAATCACTTGCTTAAATGACTGGCGTCCTGTTGCTCTGACCCCCATCATCAGCAAATGCTTTGAGAGGCTAATCCGAGATTACATCTGCTCTGTGCTGCCTGCCTCACTGGACCCATTGCAGTTTGCTTACCGCAACAACCGCTCCACTGATGATGACATTGCATCTACACTACACACTGATCTCTCCCACCTGGAAAAAAGGAACACTTATGTGAGAATGCTGTTTGTAGACTACAGCTCAGCATTCAACACCATAGTGCCCTCCAAGCTTTATGTGAAACTCCGGGCTCTGGGCTTAAACAGCTCACTGTGCAGCTGGATCCTGGACTTCCTGTCAAACTGACGCCGGGTGGTTAGAATGGGCAGCAACATCTCCTCATCACTGACCCTCAACACTGGAGCCCCGCAGGGCTGTGTGCTCAGCCCACTCTTGTATTTCTTGTACACACATGACTGTTTGGCAACACACAACTCCAATGCCATAAATAAGTTTGCTGATGATATGACGGTGGTAGGTCTGATCACTGACAATGATGAAACAGAGAGGAGGTGCACACTCTGACACACTGGTGTCAGGAGCACAACCTCTCCCTCAATGTCAGCAAGACCATGAACTTGTGGTGGACTCCAGGAGAAAAGACAGAGAACACAGCCCCATCACCATCAATGGAGCACTGGTGGAGAGAGTCAGCAGCTTCAAGTTCCTCTGCGTTCACATCACAGAGGAACTCACATGGTCCATCCACACTGAGGCCGTTGTGAAGAAGGCTCATCAGTGCCTTTTCTTCCTGAGATGGCTGAGGAAGTTTGGAATGAACCACCACATCCTCACACGGTTCTACACCAGCATTGTAGAGAGCATCCTGACTGGCTGCATCACTGCCTGGTATGGCAATAGCACCACCCACAACCGCAAAGCCCTGCAAAGGGTGGTGCGAACTGCCAGACACATCATCGGAGGTGAGCTTCCCTCCCTCCAGGACATATATACCAAGCGGTGTGTGAAAAAAGCTCAGAGGATCATCAGAGACTCCAGCCACCCAAGCTATGGGCTGCTCTCACTGCTACCATCAGGCAGGCGGTATCGCAGCATCAGGACCAGCACCAGCCGACTCCATGACCGCTTCTTCCCCCAAGCAGTCAGACTTTTGAACTCTTGATCTCACATGATCAATATACATCAGCACTTCACTTTATTAATCTTATTAATCTTATTATCTCACACTGGACTGTCATAAATTATATTCTCTCTTAACAACACACTGGCAACTGACTATCAACCGACAGCCTGAATGTCAATACAGTACAATACAACCTACTGTATATTTTATATATACTTTATATACTATTTTTATTGTATGTGTATTCAATATTATGTGTATATGTATACTATATTGTGTGTATTGTATACTGTACATTGTATATTATTATTGTGTTGTGTAATTATGTGTATATTAGATATGTAAATTGTGTTGTGTAAATCTGATGTTTATTGTAAACTGGTATATGTCTCATCACTGTCATGACTGCTATGTTGCTTGGAACTGCACCCAAGACTTTATACCACTGTTGCACTTGTGTATATGGTTGTGTGACAATAAAAGTGATTTGATCTGATTTGAATACAGTCTTCAAAGACAAAGGACAACTGGCTCTAACAAGGACAGAAAGAGATGTGGAAGGCCAGATGTACAACTAAACAAGATAATAAGTACATTGGAGTCTCTAGTTTGAGAAATAGACACCTCACATGTCTTCAGCTGACAGCTTTATTGAATTCTACCTGCTCAACACCAGTTTCATGTACAACAGTAAAGAGAAGACTCAGGGGTGCAGGCCTTATGGGAAGAATTGCAAAGAAAAAGCCACTTTTGAAACAGAAAATCAAAAAGAAAAGGTTAGAGTGGGCAAAGAAACACAGACATTGGACAATAGATAATTGGAAAAGAGTCTTATGGGTCTTAACCCCATGAGCTTTTATGGGATCAGCTAGACTGTAAGGTATGTTAGAAGTGTCCGACAAGACAGCCACATCTATGGCAAGTGCTACAGGAAGCGTGGGGTGAAATGTCACTGAGTATCTGGACAAACTGAATGCCAAGGATCTGTAAAGCTGTCATTGCTGTATGTGGAAGATTTCTTGATGAGAAATCTTTGAAGTATTTAATTATTTTTTTCAAATTGTAATAGTAATTTTTCTCGTTATTAATGTCCTGACTATACATTGTGATCAGTTGAATGCCACTTTGGTGAATAAAAGTACCAGTTTCTTTCCATAAGAGCAAAATCTGTACATTATTCCAAACTTTTGGCTGCCAGTGTATAATGTGAGCTTTTTGATGTATTAAATTTTAATCAACATTCACTGATATACTTGATACCCTCCAATAATGTTAAGTATTGCCTTGTTTTCATGTCAGGTACAAATCCAATGAGGACTATGTTTATGTGCGTGGTCGAGGCCGGGGAAAGTACATCTGTGAGGAGTGTGGGATCCGTTGTAAAAAGCCAAGCATGCTGAAGAAACATATTCGCACACACACAGATGTCAGGCCATATGTCTGCAAGTTCTGCAACTTTGCTTTTAAAACAAAGGGTGGGTTTTCTCTTCCATTTCCAATAAACACACACATGCAGATATCCACATAGCATATTGAAAAAGCAAATTTGACAGCTTGAATAAAAACATGATTAGTAGAACTTTTGTTTGTATGTATCACATTGAACAATGGAAGATCTCTATGCTATATATTTTGGATGAATTGAGGGTTAGACATCTCGTTTCCCGTAACCAATGCAAGCAGTTCAAACCCTTTTAATATGTTTTCAGGAAACCTTACCAAACACATGAAGTCAAAAGCTCACATGAAAAAGTGCTTAGAGCTCGGAGTGTCAGTGACATCTGTGGATGAGGCAGATGCAGAAGAACAAGGTATGATTTAGATTCTTGGCGCATTTTTTTGACAGAAGCAATATATTGCAATAAATGTTGGCATTTAGAAGTAGTACTAGCACAGGACTTTTAGTCTAATTAAAAACATCAGTCTTGCTACGGCCAGTTTTACAACAAATAACCAAATGAAACCCCACAATAAAGACTTTACCATCACATCTGTTGTCAGAGAGAGGCAAAGAAACCCAGTAACCTTTCTGGGTCAAATTAAATTAATACATTTTTGTTTAAAAGAATAAAAGACCAACTGTCCAATTTATTATCAAGACACCTAAAATCAATGTTGATTTAAGTTAGTTAAGAACATTTTTATTTTTTTTCCCCAGACACCACTGAGGAAGTCCACAGATCATCGGAAAAGATTGGGATGTCAGAGATAATGGCAGAGCACCAATTCTCTGATGCTGATGACTCAGAGGGAGCTGAGGAGGATGGTGATGAAGTTGATGAAGATGAAGATGATGATGATGAGTATGACGGTGATTCAACACCGAAGACACAGTCTCGAAGCACAAGCCCACAGCCATGTGCCATCCCATCACTCTCAATCACTGCAGTTGCTGCTTCACAAGAATCCACCCCAGAGCCTCTTGGCCCTCCCTGTAAGCAGCCTCTTTCCACTTATTTCACTAGCTTGCCCAGTATTCAGATCACCCAACTGATGGCACCCAGTGAGAAAGCTGGAGATGCCCAAATGGCAGAATACCGGAAACTCCTTCAAGGGGCTCTGGGTGAAGATCATAAAAACAGACTGGATGAAGACCTTGCTCTCTCTCCAGAACACAGCTCATCCTCTGACTTTTCCCCCTCCCATTTGTCTTCACCTGGCTGTGATTCCTCCCCTCTCAGAGAAAGTTCACCTTCCTCAAGGAGGTACCTTTCCCCTCGTAGGGACCTCTCCCCACGTGGTCGTTTGTCACCGAGGCGAGAAGTGTCTCCCCTTAGGCATATCTCCCCTAGGCGGGATATTTATAGAAGGGATCTTTCACCAAGGAGGGACCTTTCTCCAAGGGGGCATCTCTCCCCTATCTCCCAGACAGGACGGCCAACTTCCCCAGGAAGGGATCTCTCAGGCAGACTCTCTCCCAGAAGCCGCCACAGGGGGATGATCAGACCTGTGTCCCCCAGGAGGGGTCTCCCTTATCAAAGTGGCTCATGGGCACCCAGCCCTAGTCCACATGCAGAGTTGATGTCATTAAGCCAAAAGACCAAAAGCCATCTAGAATTAGAGATGGTAAGTTATTATCTTTGCCTTATAAGCTATTCAAACATGATAGCTTCAGTCATTTTTAAAATGTTTTTCACATTTCTAAAACTCTTCTACAAATAATAATAATAGTAATTAGTGGAATCCACCATGTAAAGGAAGCTATTATAAAGAAGTAGAACAAATGAACTTAGTGATTTTTGTGTTCTTAATTGTAAAATCTTTACAAAGTTCCGGGTTTTGCTCTGGAGCAAGGGTTTATGGGTATTCCCCACAACCTCAGTTCTGTACTCATTTGAGTTAGTAGTACTTTAAATCTTAAATTTATAGATTTTTAAGCCAAAGGATTTCAAGGAACTCACAATTATTCTTTTAAGTTAATCTCACGCTGTCTTCACCGAAAAGTGGCGCAAGTGGCGCGTTGGCCTCAAGCCGTAGCGTCCTGTTAACGGACGTGCCCAGTATAGACGGGGTGTAATAATTAATATTTTATGTTGTACACTTTAATGCAAATTAAGTAAAGCTAAAAAATTTATATGTCTGTTTCTGTGTATAAGCCATTTATTTTCATAAGTTTTGGTTGATGAGGCAACAAATATTTTTTTTTCAGTGTAGATCGACAAAAACTAACAAATCTACTTAAATTTTGCAAACTTATAAAAGCATGTCCAAAAATTTCAGAAACTGACAAATAAATAAATAATTAATTAAAATATAGCTGCAAGCAGCAATTAACAGAGTTCAAGCCTTTGAGGTCCTTTAAGTACATATGTAACAGACATTAAGTATTAATTAGACAGTCTGTTAGCACCTAAAATAATGATAAAGTGTCTTAATTTTCAGTAACATCAGGTTAGGAAGCATAGAGACATTTAGAGTATTTTTTACATTCCTGACTGTTACAGTGCCACCAAGAGGCTTAGGTGGGCTTTTTTCTTGTGTCCTCAGACTGACCTCCTACATAAGTATTTTAAATTTGGTGATGATATCTCTTTCCGTTCAAGAATTTTGACCTTTTATGAAAAAGTGACCACACCCACTTCATACTTTTTGGCAAACTGTTGCAACGGTGCATGGAAAGTTCAAAATTTTTGGATAATTATTAATAATGGGACTCCAGAGAATCTTTCTGCACTGGTTTGGTTCCAATCAGGCAAATGGCCTAGGACTAGTTTGAAAAAGTAGGGTTTTTTTTTTTTAATAATTGCAAATATTTCATGAACGATTTGATTCACACCAATGTTTGTTGATGCAAAGTTGTTCAGAATGAGGAGTTCTATAATATGGTATGAATAACATATTTCTTTGTGAAACACAGTGGTATATACAACGATTTATAAGCAAGTCAAACGCGATAGTGCCTCCTAGTGGACAATTTTTTTCACATTTTGCACAGACCTCTTGGGCCAAGAGACAAATAGGCCTACCAGGTTTCATTCCGATCGGCCTTATTTAACCCTATATAAAAGCTGCTGAAAGCTGATTGGTCAATGGCGGCCATGTTTTTCAAGATATGCGGCTGTCCTCTTATGGCACCTTGGACAAAGACACTGCATTCAACATTTCAAGTTGATCAGAACAACAGTTCCATAGTAGAGCCATTTAGACGTTTTTAATTATTATAGCGCCACCAAAAGGCAGAGGCATGCAGTTCTGATCGGGCAAATGGCCTAGGATTAGTACGTTTTGTTTTTTGTTTTGTTTTTTCAAACAATCCAAAATGATGTTTTTTTTCACTATAGCGCCACCTATGGGCCGATCGGGCTGATTCCATATGTATGGCTAGCCAGCCGGAGTACTACCATCTCTGAAAGATTCAAGTCTCTAGGCCTTACGGTTTGGTCTGCACGATCAGTTTTATGGCAGAATAATAATAATAATAATAATAATCCTTACAAAAAACAATAAGGTTTCTAGCCCTTTGGGCTTGAACCCCTAATTACAATCATTGGTCCAATTAAATGTATTAGCCAAATACATTTAAACTTGTGTTTTTCACAATTCCTGACATTTAATCGTAGAAAACATTCCCTGTCTTAGGTCAGTTAGGATCACTACTTTATTTTAAGAATGTGAAATGTCAGAATAATAGTAGAGAGAATGATTTATTTCAGCTTTTATTTCTTTGATCACATTCCCAGTGGGTCAGAAGTTTACATACACTTTGTTGGTATTTGGTAGCATTGCCTTTAAATTATTTAACTTAGGTCAAATGTTTTAGGTAGCCTTCCACAAGCTTCTCACAATAAGTTGCTGGAATTTTGGCCCATTCCTCCAGACAGAACTGGTGTAACTGAGTCAGGTTTGTAGGCCTCCTTGTTCACACACGCTTTTTGAGTTCTGCCCACAAATATTCTTTCAGATTGAGGTCAGGGCTTTGTGATGGCCACTCCAATACCTTGACTTTGTTGTCCTTAAGCCATTTTGCCACAGCTTTGGAGGTATGCTTGGGGTCATTGTCCATTTGGAAGACCCATTTGCGACTGAGCTTTAACTTCCTGGCTGATGTCTTAAGATGTTGCTTCAATATATACACATAATTTTCCTTTCTTATGATGCCATCTATTTTGTGAAGTGCACCAGTTCCTCCTACAGCAAAGCACCCCCACAACATGATGCTGCCACCCCCATGCTTCACAGTTGGGATGGTGTTCTTTGGCTTGCATGTCTCACCCTTTTTCCTCCAAACATAACAATGGTCATTGTTATATTTAACAAACAGTTAAATATTTGTTTCATTAGACATTTCTCCAAAAAGTAAGATCTTTGTCCCCATGTGCACTTGCAAACTGTAATCTGGCTTTTTTATGACTGTTTTGGAGCAGTGGAATCTTCCTTGCTGAGCAGCCTTTCAGGTTATGTTGATATAGGTCTCTTTTTACTGTGGATATAGATACTTGTCTACCTGTTTCCTCCAGAATCTTCACAAGGTCCTTTGCTGTTGTTCTGGGATTGATTTGCACTTTTCACCCCAAACTACTTTCATCTCTAGGAGACAGAATGCGTCTCCTTCCTGAGCGGTATGATGGCTGCATGGTCCCATGGTGTTTATACTTGCATACTATTGTTTGTACAGATGAACATGGTACCTTCAGGCATTTGGAAATTGCTCCCAAGGATGAACCAGACTTGTGGAGGTCCACAAATTTTTTTTTCTGAGGTCTTGGCTGATTTCTATTGATTTTCCCATTATGTCAAGCAAAGTGGCACTGAGTTTGACGGTAGGCCTTAAAATACATCCACATGTACACCTCCAATTCAGCACACTTCCTATCAGAAGCTAATTGTCTAAAGGCTTGACATCATTTTCTGGAATTTTCCAAGCTGCTTAAAGGCACAGTTAACTTAGTGTATGTAAACTTCTGACCCACTGGAATTGTGATATAGTCAACTAAAAGTGAATAAAATGTTGGAAAAATTATTAATGTCATGCACAAAGTAGATGTCCTAAACGACTTGCCAAAACTATAGTTTGCTAATATTAAGTAAGTGTATGTAAACTTCTGACTTCAGCTGTGTGTAACAAGGTAATGGAACTTTATAAAGATGGAAAAGGATATAAAAAGATATCCAAAGCCTTGAAAATGCCAGTCAGTACTGTTCAATCGCTTATTAAGAAGTGGAAAATTCAGGGATCTCTTGATACCAAGCCAAGGTCAGGTAGACCAAGAAAGATTTCAGCCACAACTGCCAGCAGAATTGTTCGGTATACAAAGAAAAACCCACAGGAAACCTCAGGAGAAATATAGGCTGCTCTGGAAAAAGACGGTGTGGTTGTTTCAAGGAGCACAATACGACGATACTTGAACAAAAATGAGCTTTGGATATATTTTTATATCCTTTTCCATCTTTATAAAGTTCCATTACCTTGTTACGCAGGTCTTTTGACAGTTCTTTTCTGCTCCCCATGGCTCAGTATCTAGCCTGCTCAGTGCATCCACATGAGAGCTAACAAACTCATTGACTATTTTTACACAGACACTAATTGCAATTTAAAAAGCCAGAGGTGTGAGAAATTAACTTTTATTTGCCATTTAAACCTGTGTGTGTCAACTTGTGTGTCTGTAATAAGGCCAAACATTCAAGGGTATGTAAACTTTTGATCAGGACCATTTGGGTGATTTCTGTTACCATTATGAGTTAAAAAGGAGCCAAACAACTATGTGATAATAAATGGCTTCATATGACCACTATCCTTAAATAAAACACAAGTTTTTTTGCATGATCAGTCATATTTTCAAAATCAATGCCAAAATTTCACAATTTCTGCCAGGGTATGCATACTTTTGAGCACAACTGTGTGTGTGTGTGTGTATATATATATATATATATATATATATATATACACATACATACGTATGTACAAATACAAATCTGTTATAAACAGATGCGAGGGAATGTATGGCAGAAGAGGTAGGGTATGTTTGTTAAATATAAATAGACTAAGCTGTGTATTGCACATAATTATTGCTCAATGGGGCAGTTTTTAACTGTTCATGAGATGGATAGCCTGAGGGAAAAAACTGTTCCTGTGCCTGATGGTTCTGGTGCTCAGTGCTCTGTAGAGCCTGCCAGAAGGCAACAGTTCAAAAAGGTAGTGGGCTGGGTGAAAGGGGTCCAAAATGACTTTTCCAGCCCTTTTCCTAATTCTGGAATTCTACAGTTCTTGAAGGGAGGGCAGGGGCAACCAATAATCCACTCAGCTGTCCAAACTTTCCTTTGTCTTCTGATGTCTGATTTCATAGCTGAACCAAACCAGACAGTTATTGAAGTGCAGAGGACAGACTCAGTGACTGCTGAGTAGAACTGTATCAGCAGTGCCTGTGGCAGGTTGAACTTCCTCAGCTGGTGAAGGAAGTACAACCTCTGTTGGGCCTTTTTCACAATGGAGTCAATGTGGGTCTCCCACTTCAGGTCCTGTGAGATGGTAGTACCCAGGAACCTGAATGACTCCACTGCTGCCACAGTGCTGTTTAGAATGGTAAGTGGGGTCAGTGTTGGGGTGTTCCTCCTAAAGTCCCCTATCATCTCCACTGTTTTGAGCATGTTCAGCTCCAGGTTGTTTTGACTGCACCAGTAAGCCAGCCTTTCAACATCCCTTCTGTATACAGACTCATCATCATCTTGGTTGAGACCGATGACAGCAGAGTTGTCAGCAAACTTCAGGAGTTGACAGAGGGGTCCTTGGCGGTGCAGTCATTGGTATACAGGGAGAAGAGTAGTGTAGGAAGTGAATTTCCCCTGTTTCACTAGCTGCTGCCTGTCTGTCAGAAAGCTGGTGATCCACTGACAGATAGACGTGGGAACAGAGAGTTGGTGTAATTTAGTCCGGAGAATAGCTGGGATGATGGTGTTGAAAGCCGAACTGAAGTCCACAAAAAGAATCCTTTCATATGTCTGGTCTGGTCATAGGTCTGTCCAGATGTTGCAGGATATGATGCAGTCCCATGTTGACTGCATCATCCACAGACCTGTTTGCCCGATAAGCAAATTGAAGGGGATCTAGAAAGGGTCCAGTAATATCCTTCAGGTGGGCCAACACCAGTCTTTAAAATGACTTCATGACCACAGTTGTCAACCAGTTGTTGGTTCCCTACAATGTTGGGGGATGGTGTCTTGAAGTTAGCAAAGTCTTTCAGGCCTCTCCACACTGATGCAGGGTCGTTAGCTGAAAACTTGTTTTTCAGCTTATCAGAATAGCTTCTTTTAGCCACTCTGATTTCCTTATTCAGTGTGTTCCTGGCCTGATTGTATAAGATTTTATCCCCACTTATGTAAGCATCCTCTTTGGCCTGACGAATTTGCCTGAGTTTTGCTGTAAACCATGGTTTGTCATTGTTGTATGTTAAATAAGTCTCAGTAGGAATGCACATGTCCTCACAGAGACTGATATATGATGTTACAGTATCTGTGAGCTTGTCCAGATTGGTGTCTGCAGCCTCAAATACACTCCAATCAGTGCAGTCAAATCAGGCTGCTCTAGGGACAGAGCGATATGCATCCTTTATTGTTGTGTAGCAATGACCCAATGTATTTCTGTCTCTGATGGGGCATGTAATGTGCTGTCTGTATTTTGGCAGTTCACGGGTGAGGTTGGCTCTGTTAAAATCGGCAAGAATAAGTGAGTCCGGGTGTTGTTTATCCATGTCTGTGATCTGATTAGCCAGCTGTTGCAGCACTGCGTTCATGCCCGCATGTGGAGGAATATAAACACTCACCAGAATAAACGAGGAAAACTCCTGCGGTGAGTGGAAAGCCTTACAGTTGATAAAGAGCGCTTCCAAATTAGGACAGCACATCTTCTTTAATGTTGTTACATCTGTACACCAACTTTCATTGATGTAAAAGCATGTTCCACTGCCTCTCAATTTCCCCGTTAACTCCAAAATGCGATCCGCTCTGAACAGCTGAAAACCCGGCAGATGTAATGCGCTGTCCGGGATGGTTTCACTCAGCCAGGTTTCTGTGAAGCACAAGGAAGCAGAGTTTGAAAAGTCCTTGTTTGTATGGTTGAGGAGATGTAGTTTGTCTGTTTTGTTAAGAAGACAGTGGAGATTCGCAAGATGAATACTCTGTAGCGCTGTTCGAAAACCACACAGACGGAGCTTGACCAGTGCGCCGACTCGCTTCCCTCGACTGCGTCTCATAATGCACTTAAACAACACAACTGCGCCTCCGACTAAAATGTCCAGCAAAGCATTAGAATAGTCCGAAACAGGGAAAAGATTGTCTGGTATGTGCTGCTGAATGTTCAGCAGTTCGTCTCTGGTAACTGATTGGAAAAAAATGACTAAACAAAGGACAAACAAAACAAAAACAACAAAAGAATTGGAGAGCTCCACACCGAGGCTGCCATCTGCGGTGCCATCTTGTATTCTATCTTGTAAATGTAAAAAAAAAAAAAAAAAGTTATACACTGTAAAACAAATCCTGTTTTTTTTTACAAAATAAAAAAACTGGCAGCTGTTGTTGCCAGAATAATTATGTAAAAAATACAGTAAAAATGCAAACAACTTTACAGAACAACTTGTACATTTTACAGTTTAAAACTGTTGTTTTTAAGGTATAGTTTACATTGCAGTACCGCCGTTTATATTATTAAATGATAAACTTAATATATTAACCCTCTGAAACTGTAAAAATCTGCTTTTCACTTTATAATGTATTGTTAATTACCGTAGTAATTACTGAAGGGCACATGATGACATGAGGTTCATCAATAGTGGCCCTTCCAGGAGCAATGACCAATAAACATGTAGAGACAGTGCTCAGTGTCACTCACGCAAACACTTAACACCATCAGGGTAACACATTAAAATTATGCAATAAACATTAACTAAATTAAATCAAATATAACACAGAACACCCCAAAGTACATAACTGATATTAAAAATAAGAAGAAACTGTTCCCATAAAATATAATGAAATGTAATGGGTCACGCAGGGAATTCTGGGAATGCCCGATTACTGTTTTTTACCATAATTTAACAATAGTTTACCATAAACTACTCTCTTGTTAAACATTATGTAAATTTTAACATCTAAAATGTAATTTTTACAACATTTTACCATAAAACTACATGCATTGTCTTTTTAAATATATTACAATTTTATGGTAACTACTCGTTAACCAATTTACATTTTTTTACTGTAGAATTTTTACAGTCTTTTACCTTTAAAATTACAGAATTTTTTACTGTGTAGCTGTTAAATGGAAAAATAATAATATTAACAGGCCACAGTAGTAGCATCTACTTTAGATTCCTAATGATAAAGTATACAATTTCAAGACAATTGTGTGGACAAGTAAAATTACTATGGTAGCCAGTTAACTTATCATGTAGGGCCTAACTAACAATGTGCGACTACAGTATGACATTTTTATAGTGCTCTATGTTGCTTCCTCTTGCCCATCATACTATAGTATGGAACATTTCAATTTATATAATAGTTGATTAAGAACCCCCCTGGAGAAAATGGAAAATGCAGTACCCATACAGTTATCTGCAGTATAGTAAATTCATTTCAGTAATACCTGAATATTACTATGGAATATAAATGAGCAATGTAATGCAATGTATTATGTAAGCCTGGCCCTTTTCACTGGAAACTGTTTTTGATCTTTGTTGTCTTTATAAATTTCCCATACTTTCCAAGAGGTCCAGGTTAAATAGCTGTGAAAAAGGTCCCAGATAAGCAGAATAAAGCTTCAAGTGTTTGAAGTATCACAATGAATCATTTGTGAAGGTAATAGCGACACATCTGAGAGCTGAAGAGTTTCTTTCTTTCTCCTAGATTTCCAATCTTGTCACAAAACACAAATTTAGCTTCATAAAGAGTTTTGTATTTATTTTGTAATATGATTTTCGGTGGCTATGTAACCTAATTATGTCTCTCAACTGTTTAGGACCAGAGAAAGACGCCTCAACTCCAAGGGGATGCTCGAAACACAGATGCCCCAAGCATACACCAGGGATTATTCAGCCACCTTCCCCTGCACTCCCAGCAACAAATCCGCACACCATTCTCCATGATACCCATTGGCGGCATCCAGATGGTCCATTCTGTGCCCACTTCTGTCACAGGCCTCGCCCACCCCACCAGCCTTCTCCTGCAGAAGAGCACCTCAGAAGAGTCCAGCACCAGTGAGGTGTCTTTCCACCTTTCCGAGGGCAGATGGGCCAGTAGCAGAGGCCCAGAAGACTCACCCCAACCACAAGAGAAGTCTGTGTCCCCCAAGGCTCCATCACCTTACTCACAAAAGTCAAGAGAGGACAGCGCAGACATGTCTAACAAGGAGAGCAAGCAAGAAGAGTGCATCCAAACATGCACTAAGGCAATTGCCTCTCTTTGTATTGCCTCGGAGGAAACTCCTGAAAAATCATTGGTTCCAATCGATCCTTTCCATCAGCACACATTATCTCATTCACCCACGGCTCAGCAAGAGAGTATACCAACCAGAGCGCAGCACTATTGCAGCTCTGAGATCACTCACCCTTTACACTCCAGGGCAGAGAGCAGTATGTCTGCCACATCAAAGACTCACACAGTAAGCCATCCTGCTCTCTACAATACAGAGGCAGCAGAGAAAGCGTCTGGCCAACAGGGGTGTGGAGAGAGGCCAACGACCATAAAGAAAGGCAAGGATTTAAAAGACACTATAAACAACAGGTGAACAATGTCAAAGGGACAGTGGTAAATTATGCTCACACATTTTATATTTACACATACACCGATGCACGCACGCACACACATATATAAATTCAGTCTATAAACAAGTGAACTGATTCAATATTCAGTGGTTTCAATGTACATGTATAGCATGCCTTTTATACCACGGTTTGCTATCTCTGCTATAAATAATTTCTTATTTAAAGTTTCAAAGAATATACATATATGTTAACTTATATACAGTATGAGCCTGACCAAAATTGATAATGAACTTTATCTGGTACTTTTAAATGTACAGATGTGTGTGCCTTTTCTTTACTTTTTGCTTATAAACTTATAAGCATTAAACAGGAAGACATGTAAATATATCAAGTTTTGTGTATCTGCTTTGTAATAAATGCAATTTACCATCTTTTTGGACACATAAGTCTGAATGATGTGAAGTATCAATACATGTAAGGTTGCACTAAAACATATTTTTATATGAGTGAATTTAAATGGCTTTTATGTACAGCAGCAATTCTATAATACTATTTATTGTATCATGTTTCATAAATTGTAAATTTTTCTTAATGTGGTGGATGCCTTTTCTATGTAAAGCATGGGTCTAGCTATTGCATAGATTAAAGATAATGTACATGTAATATGGCTTTATATATTAGAAGTATGTGTGCGTATACTTCTCAGTAAACTCGCTTTTACTAAGAATTCAATATAATTTAAGTAATGTTTATATTGTATATCTAGTATATAGAAAAACAATATATCTGCACATGTTTAAGATTGACACCCACTTACAGTATGGTAGTTGGTTCTAAATGCTTGTACCCTTCTCTTTACTATTGGCAGGTAGGCTACACTAGTTGTGATTTCACTGTTCACATTTTACATGTAGAACTGTTAAGCATTAAGTGAATTGACTTTCGTACTTCTGCATTTCTTCCAGAGCTTACTGAGGTAGATGTGAAAGGTATTTTGATCTTCTGTGAATTATGTTGCTTGAAGTACATGACCTGTTGATTAGTATGGGGTACATTCCAAAAGATGTAAATATTAAATGCAAACATTGAAGGAGTTTGTCATGGGCAATATCATCAGTCCACAAACACTTTTATAATTGTACATACATAAACTCCAATACTGAGAACTCCTAAATTGCACCTTATGTTTCCAAAACCTTTGCAAAGAATCCCAAATTATATCACTTTAGGAACTGGGATTGGAAATATATATATTTCTTTTCTTTTCTTTTTTTTTTTAAATTTGAAAAAAGTTGAAGCAACCTAACTAAACTGGAGTATGGAGCCAGTGCACTCTTGTGTGTATATCTGTATTTTGTATTGTGTGTATATGATATATGTAATTTACTCTGACATTTTTGTCAATAGTAACTGCTATTCACTTAACTGTATTAACATGTCTTTAAAACCTAAGGTATCAAAAGCACAAATCATTGTATTGAAACAAACAAAAAATAAAAAAATAAATAAAAGAGGAACATAATTAAAAATAATACAAATAAAAGGTAACTTTGTGATGTTCAGTGAAAAATCTATAATATATACAACCTCAGTTTTGACAATGAATCACAGCACAGCTGAAAAAAATACAAATTGCTGTTTTCAAATAAAAACAATTATGGTAAACTTTGTAGGTCTATTATGTTTTAATGCATCTGTCTTTGCCAGAAAACTACAAAAAACAATGCTCAATGAATCTTATGCAAAAAAAAAAAAAAAAACATTTAATTTTCTGAAAGACACAAGTTTTAAGGTTGACCTAACAAAGCTTCATCTGTCTTAAACTTTATCTCTGCTAAACTTTTATACAATATTGCTTTTCTACCCATGGTCCCTCATAACTTTTGCTCCCAATTTCACTTGCACATCTCCACTATTACAGTATCAGTAGTACTAACTAAATATCCTCTTAAATTTTATTTTCAAGTTTACATTTACATATTTATATGACCTGACACAGATCCTAAATATATTGTTGTATTGTATGGGTGCACTAGAGGTAGAACTACAGATGTTAGGGTGTACTCCAGAGTCCTGACTAAGGCAAAATCTTCCCATGTCTGGCTAGCAGTCCATTATTAAGAGGGTTTGTCAGCCAGACACTCATCAGCATGCTGACATTGTACAACGTCATCGCACAGCTGATCAAGTGCAAATAGGCTTATTGGAAAATATCTAGTTTATTATACTGTATATTAATAGAACAGTACTTTTGTATTAGTACAGTATTACCATGAACATAATGCTAGTCTCCCTGGGTTTGCAGTACTTGCGTATAACCACAATTATCAGAGCTCATCCACTAACTATGATTAAATGTGTACTGTTTAACTGAAGAAGGGAACTCTTTGAGTGTTTCCAGAAATGACAAGGTCTTCTCCCTATTCTACATAATGAATCGCTTCCCACACCTCCCTCTATACAATGATTGCACAATATTGTCTTATGCAACTGAATCATTTTATTGGGCAAGAAACTCGAATTGCCCGATTGCTGTCAACAGCAGCAGCAGAAGCCTTGTTAAAATTGATGGAGATAAGAATTAAGCAGGACACACAATCTACATTAAATGTTTGTGATTATTTAGCCAGACTGACATATTTTCCTCTGCTGTTTTTACATCTAAATAGCTTTGATACAGATTGAATATGGGGAGAAATAATTGATAATGGTAACACTTTACAATAAGGTTTCATTTGTTAACATTAATTAACATTATTTAACATGAACTTACAATGAACAATACTTTACAGTTTTTTAATATTCTTTGTTAATGTTAATTTCAAAATAAACAAATACATTTTTAAAAACAAAAGTTGTATTTGTTAACATTAGTTAATGCACTATGGACTAAAATCATTTAATAATGAACTGAATTGTATTTTATTAACTTACATTAAAAATATATTGCTAATTGTTTGTTCATGATACCTAATGCATTAATTAATGTTAACGAATGGAACCTTATTGTAAAGTGTTACCCTGATAATTGTAGGGTATAATGGGGCTAAAGTTTCTGTGGGGTAAAAGGCTCCATTAATTTTATTTTCTCCCAAAACACTAAATAGCAACAAAAACTACCACAGCACTTTCCTAAACACCTGTTTGTCACTATGAACTGCAAAAAGGCCCCTATTAAACATTGTTTTCTGGGGGGGAATAGATTTGTTATGAAAAATGTTCAAAGTGGGTTCACATTGACTGATCCAATCAAAATTTAGATTAGCTAACAAACATACAGTATAGAATACAGTACTTGAGTTGTAATAAAATACAAAATGTGTTTGAAATTAACAGGAAATTGTTGACTTTTTCTGAAGTAGTAATCATCTTAATTTGTTACTCAAAAAAGCATCTTGCTGTCTCAAAATTATTTGCATTAGTTGACAAATTGTGCCCTATAACTATTGCCCCGGTATCTACACGATATCACTTTAAACCCCCTAGTGGCCTTTTACACCAAGTGAGGGAGCTTTTTACTCCAATTGTGGGGTAAAAGGCTCCCTCTCCACCTTTTTTTTTTTTTTTATTTATTTTTTTTACTTAATTTTAATCGAAACTACCTTCCGTTATTATTTCTTTTCACCCAAATTACTGTATGTTACTCCATCAATATTCAATAATTCAAAAATTTTTTCAACTTGATACATTTTGTGACCAGAAAAAGCTAAATTTCATTAAGGGGTGCCTTTAGCCCCACTGTACCCAATGTTTGGCTGGCAGATTGGTTGGGGGTCCATTCGAAAGTGCTGCCCCTGCCATGAATGTATGTTTGAAACGGTTAACATTTTCCCATTTTTTTTATCCCCCACTAAGGCAGTGTTTGCCAAGAAAAGAAGAAAACCACAGCCCACATTTTCCATGTGTAGCCTATGTTCCTGCACAGCTTTATTCATGGTGTTGGCAGCATCCGTTCTGCTGGTGGTGACCGGATGTCCTGTCATCTCTGACAGATGCTGAGAATAGGTACCCTATGTGCCTGGAGACCATTCTATAAAGAAACTTTATTGCAAGGTCCTGGGCTTACATTGGTGCATTTTCAAACTGGACATATTTCCAGTATATCACAGAAACATGCAACAGTGTTGCAGTCTTGTGAAACCAAGGCTGCATTTCATTATATTCTTTAAGCCATACTGCCATCTGTTGGTATTCAATATAATTGCATTTTTCCGAAAACAAAACATGAACAATTCACCACAAAAATATTGAGAGGGACAGACATATGGCTTGCCTGAAACTTCTGAGTCATTATAGGAGCCAGATGTAAAGGAGACGACGACGGTCAGACTTATGGTACTGTTTACTGTCTTTTCCCTTCAGCGTTCCCTTAAGTTGGGGGGTTTTGAGAAACTTTCCAAAAGTAATTTACTGACTATGTAATTTTGCCCTCTTATCATGGAAGTACTTGCTCTGATTTTCTTGTTAGGCTTAAAATGACATCTTGCTTCTAAAACTGTGCTGTCATGTATCATGTATTTCATGTAATGTCAGTAAGCTAATGGAATGTTGCCATCACTTAATGCATGATGTCTTGTATCCTCTTCTCTAATAAGTCTCTGAATTTCTGTACAGTCATCTCTATTAACCTCTACAGATGTTAAAAAAGGACCTCCGCAAACACAGGACAAAACACATACCATAATATGCGTTTAGGTACTTACCGTAGGTGAAAAAAATAATTGAACCATATGAAGAACGCATTATGATCTAAAGACAGCCTCCAGGAATGGGTTGTTCATGTTACAGGGTAAATAACACTTCCAACAAAATTTGAAAATTGTGATTTACTATTGTGAATACACATTTTCCTAGTTGGGCTCTGCTCTAAAATATTTAATGAGATAAAAAACACTTTCTGAGTGCAATCTCTATAAAAATATTATTATTATTTTTTTTAATCCTTATCGAGAAATCACAAGCGACTGTAAAAGCTGTTAAAAAATCATGAAAATTCATAGATCAGAATGTGTCGAAAGCCAAACGCTGCATACTTTGATTATAAATGTGATTACTGCACTAACACAGTGTGTGGCTGGCAATATTTTAGTACCTGGGACAAAGAGATTGAATCTTATTATCCTTTTAGCTATGTTTATTAATCAATTAGACATTGAGTTATGTTTGGACTGAATCTGTCTTTTTAGTGGACAAAACCTCACAATCAGTTTATGTTTCCATTCTCTTAATCTCTAATCATCTACGTGATGCTATGGCAAAAGAAAATTATTATTCTTCACCATCTCTGTGGATTTACCCCACAATGCCTTCAATCTCATTGCTCAATCTCAAAAGAAGAATAAACATATGATGAGGAAAGGCGAGACATAGGAGAGCACGCTTCTTTGAAGGCAAATTAGTTTATACTGTGATCACAGCTGCCACCTTTAAAGTGATTCATTTGTAAATACTTTGCTTAGGTGGACTTTGGAAAGGCTGAGGGCATGAAGGTGCATACAGAGAGGTTACTTTCCATCCATAGAGCAAGGCCAAAGGAGACAGAGCACGAGTCTGGCAAACCGCGGGAGAACCTCTCCATTAATTCAGAACTCTAAATCACTCCACTGATGGCATCAACAGCTCCATATTGTTGCAGGGCAAGAGCCAGGAGAGGATGTTTAGATGTTCTTAATCTCCTGGAAGTTCATCTTTGATTGTATCTTGTACATAACGGACATGTGATTCCACAACCGTGAGCTCACAAGCAGAATAGAGACACGTAATATACAGTGGCAGGGAGGAAGTGATCAGGCAGGCAGACAAACAGGAAGGCAGTAGAATAGTAGGGGTAGATGGTAGCTCAGCAAGACTTACCTGGCATATGGTGAAAAATCTGTTCCTCACTGTTATTAAATGGGTTCTCAGGCTGCCTTCAGCCAAAGCATACCCAGCAAGCCATGGCAGACACTGAGTACAGTTCTTGGAGAGTTGACGCATTTGATCCAGTTGAGCACTGTAGGAATATACACCCTCTGCTTGTTCAGTATAATTCGAATGCTTTGTCTGCTGATGGTCTTATAAATTCTGAAATGTCAACTGCACTTGCGAAATGATACATGCTAAATGTTTAGTACCGTGTGTCATTTCTTATATTATGTACAAAACCAGCTATTCACATTTTGAGTTTTCTTTTAAGAGGTAAGTGGCAAGTCATCAAACAAAATTTGCATTTGCAACCACTACTTTCAATGTTTGCCTCAAAGAAATTGCCCAATAACTCTTAAAGGCCTTGCTTGAGCCCAATTATCTAAATATAGCCTCAAAATCTTTTTCGGTATTTCAAGTTATAGTTGACCAACGTGTGTTTTTCTGGTTGCATAATTACTATGATTCAGCACAAAAATAACATTAATTATCCACTGCTTATCCTTTAATTCGTTTTGTTGTCTTATCTAATTCATACGCTCTATAAGTGGTTCATGGATTTATCAGAAACATTAAAATTCTGATGTAGAAACCCTCTCATGTTGCAATTAAAGGCAACCATATGCTCTTTCGCAGCATTTGTATAAAAATGTGCGCAGATGCTATTTCCATTTCACCATACATTTGAATTGTTGCACATCATTGTGTAATATAAACCTAAACACTAGAGATGTTTTGCAAATGCAATAATGCCTTCACAAAATGAGGAGCTACATTAAAGAAAATGTGACTTTTTTTTGCTTTTATTTTTTGGCCGTGGAAAATGAGAAATAAGTTATGAATCTTGCCTTTTAGATTTGAAATGAATCATTATAAATCATAAAGAAGGTACTACAAATCATTTTATCAGGGAACCTGGTTAATTTTTAAATATAATTAAGCTTTTCATAAGCGAGAAGCTTGGTTAAATGTTCAAAAAAATATTGACTCCAGAGCTGTAGGGGACTTAAGAAAACTGCTAGCTGTTCTAAGTGTAAAAACACAGTTAACACTGGTTTGGAGTACCTGACAAGCTCTCATGCCACCTGAGATCAAAATGATTGTTGAGACCCTCTCAGCTGCAGCCACCTTGAAAAGTCCACACTGCTCCATTAATGCTGTCTGGAACAGTCACTCAACAGGCTTGTCTGTAGCAGCATTCATTCTGTACACAAATGTCAAATGTATGGCTTTCAGTAAGGAAGTGTCTCAGATGGGAGAAATAAAAAATGACAGTAAGCTTTTTTTATTTTGTTTGAATGGATCTGGCTCCTTGGTTTCCTGCTGGGATAATCAGTAATAAATCACATTTAATTTCCCTGCATATACACGTCCAAGACCAGCACTTTCATATGAGGCCTGATGTGGTGGACCTTTATTAGTAGGACTTTCTGCAAGGTTACCATGCAGTCTTGAATTACAATTATGCTTCACTTATGCAAGAGGAAAGCATACATACTGCTTATGACAAGCTGACATATTTTCTAAATATTACCCTGTTTGTTTTCACAAAGGAGTATAAAAAATATGTTTTTAATGATTCAGGAGTTTTGCAGTGATCTTTTATGATCACCTCAGATACTATAAAACAGGAAACACCATTGACATCCAAAAATCAACAGCCAAATTCAGCTGAAAAAATCTAAACACAGGAAATGCACAATTGACTAGGCTATGTTCGGAATGGATTACTGGCATATTGCTTTCTACAGTCTGTACAGTTAATACTGTTTATTGCCCACTATTTAAAAATAAATAAATAAATAAATACAGTATGTGAAACAGTATACTAAGGAATAATATAGGCCAAACTAAAGTTAGCCAGTCATAATCGCAAAATACTGTAAAGCCCATCGTGGAGATACAACATACCTACTCTTTGCATGGGTGTCCTAATCACCCTGTCAGAGTTTATTTTGAGATAATAATCAGCTGACTGTACATTATTCCATTTATTAGGCTAATCAGAATCAGAATCAAGTATTCCAGGGAACTATATACTAATAGACCATAAGTATTTTAAACAGTTGTATGCTACATTTTTTTCCAGGCTACATTGCATTTTGAATTCAGGGGTGGGTTCCAGTTACAATCTCAGACATTAGCAGGAAAGGAGTTCATTCAGGTAATCCATGGACAGAAAATTGGCATAATGTAAAATAATAATAATAATAATAATAATAATAACAATAATAATAATAATAATAGTGTAAGTAATATGGTAGTATGCTATTCTGTTCATTAGACCAAGAATGGACTTTAACTCCTTTAAACAACTAATGACTGGCAAAAGAGAGACTTTTACAATACAATGAAAAAAATAGGAGCTATTCACTAATGGTAGACTAACGATGTGAAAATATTACTATTAATGGGGTTTTGATTGGTGATCAAATGATAGTGACATACAGTGTGCATAATTACTTTTGTAAATATGATTGTAAATATGATCAACTGTAAAGCATTCTATGTGAAATAGTATTTTGTAAGAATACTGTAAGATAGGAAAAAAAAAAAAAAAAATCCTCGGAGCCATGTGTGACGACAATCAGCCACTGAATGTCGTAGGCCTACATGAGCATGAGCGTGAGCTGAGGTACAGCTATCAAAGCAAATGTATACATTTTACGCTATTAATTAAATATGCGATGAGCCTTACCATTGAACAGCGTGTTAACTAAGCAAGTCGTCAACATCTAAAAACATTCTGCTTTTAGCGGGAATCTCTCCCTACTGTTCTGAGGGAAGAACACGTGACTTATTATTATTATTATTATTATTATTATTATTATTATTATTATTATTTACACCCTTTCTAGAGATGTGCAGACTAATAAGTAAGAAATTATAATCGTGTCAAGAAAAGCATACTTAGTTACTTATTTTGAATACGGCGTGTAACGTAGGCTACCCTTTCAAAAGTGCAGAGCTTCAAGTTTAAGAAACAAAAGTCCAGATTTGACCACAAGGTGGAGTTAAAGCGCACTTTTTTTCTGTCAGGAAACGTCAGTCTCAAAATTTTATTGAAAAGTAAATAAATAAATGAAAATGAAAAAATAACTATTTATTTCTTATTCTTTTTAGGTGAAAAAATTATTACATTACACCATCGTTATTTAAATTACACTTCTACTATCAGTTAAGCAAATGTATGCTCCTATTTCTTACAGCTACAAGAGTTGACTAAAGTATATACTAATACAATAAATTTATAATTTGGGAGTGATTGCATGACCGTTGACAAAGATATAGCCTACGTCTTATTCTGAGGCATTGCTTTAAAATATCTGAAATATTAGCCTCCATTATTAACTCCATAATATTAATACGATCAATGCTCACAGTAAGAGCTATCACAAAATACAATAGTTAATTTCAGCTGGACACAACATACCCATAGGCTACTTAAAATGTGTCCACCTATGAATAAACATCTTTTCCTCATATATTATAAAGGGCTTAAAGGGGGAAGTGCAGCTGAGGGTCATTGAGCGTCCAGGGGAGCGTTAAAAAAAATAAATAAAACTGCACCTGTGTCTATGATGAGGTAGATAAAGGGAGTAGAGTGCAAATTCTGTATATTGGCTTTCAGGGTCAATGGTAGTTTTAGAGACAGCCAAGCTTTTTCATCGTCTGATCTGAGATTGAGGACACAATATGCACACACATTTCTTGGAACCCTGCAGTCTGTTGAAGGTCCACAGTGGAAATTTATGACTAAGGTTGTGTGCACTGCATTGCGCACTTGAGGCCTTGAGCTTCAAGTTCATCCATCTGCGAGTATGCCAAATACTGTGGGTATAAAGACACAATATCAAGGGCAACTTTAACCATCAGCTTTCTTATTATGTAAATAAAACTAAAAGAAAGAAAACCTTTTAAACACAGAATATAAGGGCCATGCTCCTAAAACATTGCATTGGATATTTGCCTGTTGTGGATAAAATATAGAATAAAGCAGTAAAACCAGAGCACCAGCATTGGTGCGGAAAGGTACTTGGTCTGAATGTAGCCTCAGACAACTTGGTCTTGCTTCTTAAAGGTATTTTGCATGAATGAAGAGGAAGTCCATGAAAAGAGAGCAACTGTATGTAAATTCAGCGTAAGGGTAATTTCAACATTCATTGTAATAATAATAATAATAATAATAATAATAATAATAATAATAATAATAATAAAATCAGTCTATTTTTTAAGATTACTCAGTTCAGTTTCAGTTCCATTAAACTAAACTGAGTAGTCTTTAAAGGGTGCACTCAATAACTTTTTGATCGTGTCATCTTGGATTTACACTGACACCTAATGGCCTGGATGCAGCATCATTCAAAATCAATAGTTTTTAGTTACAGCTGCCATTGTAAAAATGCACTATTCTCAGTCAGCCATGATTAATTTAATCCAAGAGTAAAAGTGTCCAATAACAAGACAGTTATTGAGATTAAATGGAAAAAAGTACTTTTGTGCACCTTTAAATAATCTACATTATAAGTTAAACTTAAATGTTAAGTATTTAAGTTTAATTAAATAGTTCACATTATGCTTAGTTCATAATTTGTACATTTAGTTAAAAATTACTCAATTCATTTTGATGGTTGATTGAACAATTGAAATGCATAAATCTTAATAGACTTAAAAAACAAAAAAACAAAAAACAAAAAACAATTGGGAAATACATGATCTAGTTTAAAAAGATATTTTAACCCCCATTTAATTTCAACTTATTTTCTGGTTCCTGAATGGCTAATCATCAACAGTTTGTTTCATTAGAAATAAATAATTTTGTAGAAAAGTTTATATAAATTTTGTTCTTGTGTATTGGTGGTCAGTATTCTGTGGAAACACAAGGTAATGATTCAGAGATTCTTGATGTCTTGATATTCCAGTTGTCACCTTGAGCAATTGGCAGTACTCTCTTTTCTTATTAGTTTAACAAACAACTTTTCAGCACACATATACAGCTGAGAAAGGCAAAAACACATTTGACCAAATATAAACATAAAACATAAAATGTTAAGATGTGAGTCATATACAGCACACAATGAAAACTGATAACATATACTGACAAAAAAATGCTAAAACTGTTTCTTTACTTTACTCCAGCAACAAATATACTGTACGATGGATATTAAAGGGGCATTCAGTAGTTCTCTAGCTAGCGTCAGCATTGCTCTTCTTCGTGTACTTTAAGAACCGATACGACAGTGATGTTTGACGCTGTACTGCCATCTATCGACGTGGAACAGCATGATTGTCTCTGCTGCCCCTGCCACCTCTGAAATATCATTTGCATCTGGAAAATGTTGGAGTTTGAGGTAATTTCTAAAGTTATTTATTACTACTATAATATAATTGCTTTGCCTAAAAACAAACATCAGAATTCAAGCAAACAGACTTCTACAGTTAAGGACAGATTATTATTGTCCCTCATATCAATAATCTTTGTAGAGTGGGCCTGGGTAGCTCAGCGAGCAAAGACGCTGACTACCACACATGGAGTCATGAGTTCAAACCCAGGGCATGCTGAGTGACTCCAGCCAGGTCTCCTAAGCAACCAAATTGGCCCGAGTCACATGGGGTAACCTCCTTGTGGTCGCTATAATGTGGTTCTTGCTCTCGGTGGGGCGCGTGGTGAGTTGTGTGTGGATGCCGTGGAGAATAGCATGAACACACGCTAGGTCTCCGCGGTAACACACTCAACAAGCCACGTGATGAGATGCGCAGATTGACGTCTCAGACGCTAAGGCAACTAAGATTCATCCTCCGCCACCCAGATTGAGACGAGTCACTATGCCACCACGAAGACTTCAAGTGCATTGGGAATTGGGCATTCCAAATTGGGGAGAAAAGGGGAGAAAATCAAAAATAAATAAATAAATCTTTGTAGAATGTCTACGTTTCACGTTATTTCTAAAGACAGTTATTACCCTTATTAGAGAACTGCTTAGTGTAAAATAAACCTCAATTATCTAGTGATACAGAATGTCATGCTAATGGAAAGATTAGAATTGTTTTTGATCATCAAATTGAGCAAGTCCATGTATACTGTATTTGAAGAACTCATTTTGTTTCTGTCATGCCATTCTTGTGATATTTACCAGCATGCTGCTGTTGAGTTTGTGTTATCTTCATCATATGTGGTGTGTTATTCACCAGCATACTGCTGTTGAGTTTGTGCTATCTTCATCGTTGTTTCCTCTTCTGTTGTTTAATATTAAAGTTCTGCGTTTGGATCCTCACTCTCTTGTCTCTTCCCTGCACAAACCCTGACAGTTTCCAAGCAAACTTCCACAAAAAAATCCACAACAATCAGTGTGCCAAGCTACTAAACAAATGAAGACATATGCCGTTTCATAGAGGCAGAGGTAGATGTGCCCCCCCTTACTATAGTTGTGATAACAAATAAAATACATGTTGCTTTCCGGTTGCGTTTGTAAACACTGCTGAAAACTGCCCATTACTAACATACGTTGACTACAATCGTAATTTTAAAAAGTACAAGGGGAACACTGATACTATTTTAGAAAGTGGTCTAAACAATTAATAATTTCTTACCTGTCCAACAAAAAAGCAACATTGGCATCACTACTCAGGTTTTTCTCCATCATCAAATCTTTCTACCTTGTGTATGCCGTACCGATACCCTTTACTCTAGTTTTTTTGTCTTTGCCGGTCTTTCTGTCTTCTTGCTTCAGACCTTTTTCGGTTCTTCAGCAATACAGCTACTGAATCTCCTGTTGTCTGCGCTTCTAAAGCACGATAATAAGTATGTTCCACTGTGTTCTTTTCACTCTTCGCGTCACTAAGCATAGACACGCATATCTACATAGGCGGCAGCCAATGAGCGCAAGGATTTTCTTCTCCGACATTTAGTGAAACACAGCAGACCATATCATTTCAACATGACGAAACACATTGCAGGAGTGACCTGCACCATGTATAATAAAAACATTTTTTATAGAAAACTATTATGAGTACAGTCTTCATCTCATGTGAGTGTACACCATTCAGATCACTCTTCACAAAAACACAATTCATTTGTTAATGTGAAAACTTTTTAAATTAGCCTCAAATTACTGAATGCACCTTTAAGAATCATTATATTTAGTTTCTACAGCACAACTTGTGTAACGTTGGCACAGCGTCCCACAGTTCACAGCTCAGTTTGAGGAGCGTGAGCAAGTGGCCATTTTTTCAGACAGTCTGACAAACTGTTCATTAAATTTCTCCCACAGCTGCAAGAAGAAAATGTTTGGGGCTCTGAAGTTCTCCTTCCTTCCCTCCTCCACATCACCTCACCTCACGGATCTAATTGCTGTAGCCAGGGGCTCTGTGACCAAATATGTTGTTTTGTGTCATAGCCAGCCTTTAATTATCTCTCCTGAATGCAAAACTAAGCTTAATCTGGACTAATGAGAAGTCAAAAAGTGAGCTAAATTGAGCTAAGAAGAGGCAAAAATAACCCCTGTGGTGTTGAATAGAATACATCAGTTTTCCCCCACTGTGATTAAATTACAGGCCCCATTGAGGACCATTCTTAACAACTTTCACACTAAAGTTCATCTCTCAGCTTAGATGTGCCGTGGAACTCGTGTTCTCTGAATCTTTGCAAGGTTTGATCTGAAATGAGAGCAAAAACTGGCATTGTTTCTGTGAACATTCCATCTTTTAATGGCAGAATACATTTAACCAGTTAAAGGAACCCTCCGCAATTAAGAGAGTCTGGCACGCATATGCTTATATTGAGATGTTTCAATTGGCTTTTTATTGTTTTAATTAAGATTGAGGTTTACCACAATGGGCTTCCCTTTGGTTTGAGAAAAAGACCTGGTCTGTCTAGGCTTTCGACTTTGAAAAAGATGGGTTTCCTCTCCAGGCTGTCGTTTTGACTTTGTTCTTTAAACCTCCATTCCTAGTATCAGGCAGGGAGGAAAAAGAGTGCACGGAAATTCCCATTACTGTAAATACCATCTTATTGATGGAGTCCAATCTGATCCACTCTTGCTACTGATACGCTTGTGGTGCACTTGGTATGTTCTCAATTTATAATATACTGTATGATGTGCCTGTCCAGGCATTGAGAAGAACAACTCGGCAGGATGATCTAGAGAAAAAAGATGGGGGGAGGAGGGTGTGGTAGGCTGGAGGTGTCTAGAGGGTGGCAGGAGTTTCTGAGAGACTCCACAGATTGCTTTATCTCCACACAACTTTTCTCTCAACCTTTGGATAGACCTCAAGGACTTTTCCAATTAAAGTAGTGGGTATCTCTGTGCTTCTACATTTTAGGAAAGGAACATTATGGATTTTTCCTTCGTATTCTTGATAAATGCAGTGGTTTTGATATTGGAACAACAAGGTAAATCACTATCATGTTTTATATAGTTCTAGCTTTATAGTGTAAACCATTGCTATTAAAATTAGACTTTCTTTTGTCTGTTCTGTGTACTTTGTATTTTCGCATCATATTTAATTACTAAAGTATATGTTCAATCAACAAATTTCCTTTAGTAATTTGAAGGCATGAACTAACCATTGTTAATGTTTAAATAGAAGGTATAGTTGTTGTCTTATCTGTTATTAACTCACATTGTCTGATAATCAGCTTTTGATATACAAGAAGAATTCTATTATCTTATGTTGAGTTGCCAGACATCGGACATTTGTTAACACAATTGTAAAACCACCATCTGTTTCTCACTGCCAAAAAATATTCTACATAAATCAAAGGAAATCTCACTCAAATCAAAGGAGATTTTACAACACCAGTCACAATATGCAGTTAAAATGATGGAATGAACTATTGAGCTGTTGAATTAGGGTTAAATGTGGCATAAAATGCTGCTTAACCCCATCTGGTTTGAGCATGTATAGGGTGTAAACCCCCATGTGTAGGCCATCTACTACCACTTCTATGGACCATAGAACATGTTTCTTCCCCCATAGTGTGGCAGAAGCCGCCGAACGGTTCCATTTGCCTCAGAATGGTCTAGCTGGATGAAACATGGCTTTTGTGCTGTGGGTAGGCTTAATTGTAATAGTGTTGGAGAGTTCATAGCCAGTGCAAGTTTTCCCTATAAATGTTAGTTCAAACAACAAGACAGAACTATGAAAAACCATGAAATTACAATAATTTCTGATATAACTCAGGAACTTTTCATGTGTGCATGTGAGTGCAGCTCTCGAATCAACTAACAGAAGGATGTTTGCAAGTTGGTCCACAATTTCTCCTTAACAAAGTGTGTTGTTGAGCTCAAGTGTAAGCATTGGATTATTTGTGTTTGTAGTGCAAAACTGTAGGTTATTAGGCTATCACAATCCATGTCAAAATATTGTTATTGCAGTTGATTTCTGGAACTGAATGAAATTCAAATTCTACAATACAATTATCTATGTTGGTTTCAAGTTTCCAGCCAGGTCTCCCACAGGAGAGAAATGATCATGGCTTTCATGTTCAAATCTAGCTAAAACACACGGGCTAACAACACAAAGCCTGTTGTTGCTTCTTCATAGACGAGAAAGGTCTGGTTCAGTTTTGGTGGTTATGGATTTATATAATTATATAATAATTATATAATAATTATATAATGCTTGTCCTTTCTGATCCACCTTGGCAGTTTTCTCTCTCTTCAGGGCACAGGTCACAAAATTTAATTTTTCTTGGGAAAACAAACCATGCTTAGGAGAGCTTCTTCAAGCTGGAGCAGTCTAGCTTTATAAGATTGTACAGGGATGAAGAAAACATTTCCTGATTGGATCTCTCTCTCTGAAGGTTACGTTTTAGGGTAGGGTGGTATATAGTCAGTTTTGTGTGAATTATGCCAGGCATTTTAAGATAACATTCCAATGAATTAGTAATGCATTCTAACTTGAGCTGTTTTACATTTTCACACTTATCAAGATAAAACTCAGCTCTATTTGGAAACTAATTGTAGATGTCAACCGATGCTGTCAACAGCATCAAAACAGTTCTGAAGGATGGATTAAGAACTGAGAGGCCCATGGGCCTACACACCATGGAGGCCCCCAATAAAAAATAATAATAATGATATTATTACTACTACTGATGCATGACACTGGTTATGTGACTACGTTCTTCTTTATGCACACTTGGCTTGGATTTTTCAAATATTTGGAAAATTTTGGAGCAATTATTACAGTGAAATACAAAAGCAATGTCGACCCGGCCGGCTGGCAATGTCATACACAGCCAATAAAGCTTATGTACAGTAGTTCCCTGTCTGTCACTCACTTGACATTGTTTCGATGTAGTGACACTAGGGGTTCGATCTTGAGAGCCCCAATCACCTTTGCTTAAAATAGAAAAGGCCAATGAGAATTGGCAAGTGGAATTTGCATGCCACTCTCCACCCCCGGACATACGGGTATAAAAGTAGATGGCACCACTCATTCAGATTTTTTCTTCGGAGCCGAATGCATGTGTGTGTGTGTGTGTGTGTGTGTTCGTCCTCTCACCTTTCGCTTACGCTGCTGGATTTTACGGTGCATATCAGCGGTCACCCTCGCACGGTCGAGTGTTGTGCTTCCCCTGGGCGCTTCGGCGGCTGAGTCCTCGGGTGCTAAAAGAGTATGTTCAAAAGAGTATATTTCCTTCTAAAAGAGCGCACGCAAATGCTTGGCATCTTTTTAAAGATGTCCTTCCACGTTTGCGCTACTGGATGTGGCCGTTATCTCTCCCCTCAGGACAGCCATGAAATCTGTCTTGAGTGCTTGGGGTGCCAGCACGCTGAGGCAGCTTCTGTGGAAGGGTTATGTTCTCATTGCGAGAACATGCCCATCAGAACTATGCGGTCGCGGCTCACTTCCTTCTTCATGAAGCAAAGAGCCACTGCGGCTGCTCCCCAACCCACTCCGTCCTGGGCTGATGCTCAGCCGGCCGGGTCGGCAAGCACCGCGGGCGATCTGGATGTGGATATGGGAGCGTTTTCGCTGGCTCAACCCCCGCGGACCTCCCATCCCCCAGCACGCTCGTTCTATCCGGAAGAGCTGTCGAGCGATACAGGCGGTCCGCCTCAGGGCGGATTTAATGTGTCGTTCGTGGCTCACAACGAGGGTGAGATTTTGGTCGCAGCATCGGAGGGTGGGCTTCTGCTATCGGAAGAGGACGAATCACAGGATGAGGCAGACGCTGAGATGGCAGCCATGCTTGCCTGCCTGGGCGGCTGCGAACATTGGGCTGAAGTGGAACCCTCCACCCTGCCCTGAGCGTTCATGGCTGGATGATTGGTTTCTGGGCCCCGGTGCCTTTCTTTCCGGAAGTGCACGAGGAGTTAACAAAGTCATGGAAGGCAACTTTTTCTGCCCATACACGCTTGCGGGCTCGTCCATCCTAACTACCCTCGAAAGCGGAGCGGCTAAGGGATATGTCGAGCTCCCCCAGGTAGAGTGCGCCATAGCGGTGCATTTATGCCATCAGTTCACGGATCTGATGCTCCTGGTAGTAGCACCTCCCTGGCACATTCCCCTGAGGCAGGACCTTCTCACTCAGGGGCAGGGCACGCCCAGCACCGCGGCCGGACCTCTGGAATCTCCACATCTGGCTCCTGGACGGGATGTGGAAGACCTAGCGGGTAAGCATGATCATTCAGGCCAGAGCCCCCTCTACGAGGCAGCTGTATGCCTTGAAGTGGCATCTCTTTGCGAACGGGTGTTCTTCCCGTGGGGATGACCCACAGAGATGCGCTGTCGGGTCTGTGCTGCCCTTCCTTCAGGAACGCTGTCTCCCTCTACCCTGAAAGTGTACATGGCTGCCATAGCAGCTTGATCAACAGGTTCCTCAAGGGTGCGAGGAAGTTGAATCCTCCTAGACAGCGCCTGATTCCCACTTGGGATCTCTCTGTGGTCCTACCTGCCCTACAGCGAGACCCCTTTGAGCCCCTGGAGCAGGCCGAGCTCAGCACTTTGTCTCTGAAGACTGCCCTCCTAGTGGCGCTCACTTCCATCAAGAGGGTGGGGGACCTGGAGGCGCTCTCTGTTACCAGCGAATGCCTGGAGTTCAGGCCGGCACTCTCTCACGTGATCTTGAGACCCAGGCCCAGTAACGTGCCCAAAGTTCCCACCACTCCTTTTCGGGACCAGGTGGTGAACCTGCAAGCGCTCCCTTCAGAGGAGGAAGACCCGGCCTTGTCGTTGCTGTGTCCAGTTTGCGCCCTGCAAATCTATCTGGACCTCATTCAGAGCTTTAGATGCTCGGAGCAGCTCTTTGTCTGTTTTGGAGGACAGCAAAAGGGGAAAGCTGTCTCCCAGCAGAGGCTAGCCCATTGGATTGTGGATGCCATTTCTCGTGCATACCAATCTCAGGACTTGCCGTGCCCCTTGGGAGTCCGGGCCAAGGCTTTATAACCTATGCATAGACCTGGTTTCGACCCGAGTGTTACACAGTATCAACAGGTAGACCGGGCGGCCAGTTGGGTGTACCGCTTGCATTGTGCCTTTCCCCTTTTTTTTTCAAAGGTGATAATGTGCGCCTTTTTGTCCACAACAGCTCCCCGTATCTGGTGAACCCCGGACAGCTCTTTATTTCTTAAGCACTGTTCGGTGACGAACTCGGTGGAGGAGTAATGACACCAGGCCCAGTACTCGTGGTATGCCCCTTTTCAGGTGAGCCCGTGTGTTCGGGCTCAGTGCTCCATGTGTGGTGATTCCCCCTTGGTAATCCCGTATGATGAGTTTCCACTGTTCAGTCTCCCTTTAGGTGAACCCTGTGTTTCAATTTGCCAGAGCTTTCTCTGCCTCTCTCTGTAGATAGGGTCCTCCTGTGGTATCATTCCATATGTGAACTTCCCTGTTGGTAAGTCCATGTGAGGTATTCTCCACATGTTAACCTCCCTCCAGTAGGATGTGGTCTCCATAGTGTTCTCCTTCCTGGAGAGGGAAGAGCACTTCCCAGCACTATTCTAGAAAGTGCTCAGCAGCAAATCAGGAAAGGCACCGCTGGTAGCCTACTTGAGTAAGTGCCTCCTCTCCCCCTTAACGGGACTAGGGAGATGCCTTACCTAACTCGCTGGAAGGTCACGACGTGGTTGAGCGCTCGCTGCGAGGCACACAGCAACTTGCCTGTGACCACTCTTCCATACCTCGTGACACGGTTCAGCTGAACCAGCCGCTGACATGGCCGGGACTCTCTGTCGGCTCCTCGGCATAAATCTGAATGAGTGGTGCACGCCATCTCCTTTTATATCCGTATATCCGGGGGCGGAGAGTGGCATGCAAATTCCACTCGCCAGTTCTCAATGGCCTTTTCTATTTTAAGCAAAGGTGATTGGGGCTCTCAAGATCGAACCCCTAGTGTCACTACATCGACACATGTCTCGTTCCCTCCATCAGGGAACAGAGGTTACATCAGTAACCAAGACATTTTGAATTATGAACTAAAGCAATATAATGCATTAATTAGGCCTACTTTCGCTTTTTTATTAAACATTTAATGCATGAAGGACTTAAAAATAAAAAATAAAAAGTCCTCCACACATTGTGTTGCACGAATTCTGTCGCTTATATACAGTAACAAATTAATTTAAACCATCAGCTTTGTACACAGCCAGGGTAAACTGCACCTTATCTCTGTGTTTGGGAGCGTTTTGTGAATCAGAGGCTGTTCTCTGTAGTCCTTCAAATAAACGCACTACCTGTGAGACGTAGAATCCCTGAGTGTGCACTTCACAAGGCATTTCACAAGGCATTTCAAATAAGGCTGACATTTACATGGATCTATAATAGATATCTCATTAAAAAAACAAAAAACAAACAAACAAACAAAATGGTGTAGAGCCCGAAGTCCCTTTGGTTTAGCAGCCATAGGGCAACGGCCCAGTTGGCCCTAATCCATGGCTTTGTGTACTCCATATTGCATTTATATAGTTACCCTCCACAACATTGTTATATTGAAGGATCACTGTGATCAACCCCCATCCCCCCCCCCACCCCACCACCAAAAAAATATAAATAAAGATGTGTGACCCTGCCTCTAGACCTATCTTGCTGAACACCTCCCAAATGCAGAGCCTTCAACAGAGACATTGAAATGTACCGATCATCTGAATTTTAATGTTTTTAAAATATGTTTGATACTACTGTGGAGAAATTGCACTGGGTTTAAACTTGAGTCTTTTCCTTTGAGATTTGTTTATCTGTAGAAGAGGAACCATGTTGCCCATGGTATAAGCGAGTAATCTGTTTTTCATTCAAGTTTTAAAACCCAACCATCGGAAGCTGTAGTGGTGGTTTGCTTTGTACCAGCATCTACATGCGCTGCAGGAATCCTTGAGGCATATAATGTGGTTGGCCACTGATTCATAGTTGCTGTCTTCTTTAAACACAATCCACATGGGCCATTTGGCTTTTTATGTTCCTCAACGTATGTAGGTGTATTCCGTGTTTGTTGAGCTTGTCTCCCATAATCTGTGAATTATTTGTACAGTAACTGTATTGAGAGAGTTTATCAGAAGCAGTACCATCAATGGTAATGTTATCAGGTTATTATCAGCACGATCAATGTTTGATGGCTAAACTGACAATATGGATATACCTTTTAAAGGCAAACAGCTATAAATATCTATAAAGCAACATATATTACTTTCAAAATAATGTGGCTGTGCTATACGGTTATGTATCAGATGGCAATTCCATGTTACTTGACATACTGTTTGCCATGGTACTAAAATAATGACCATATTCATCTACCATGGCATTAACATGGCACTTTCACATGCCACAGTTGCCTTTGGTTTGCTCACTGGGGGCCTAAAGACAATCATTTTTAAGATAAGATTTTCAATCAGTTATTCTTTTAATAACACACGAGGACTTTAAGACATCATTTTCTGTTACTGCAGATTTTTTTTTTTTTTTGAAGCTGCTTAGTGTTGTGAAAAGCACTATACAAATAATATTGAACTGACTTGACTTCCAAGAATACCATGGTACATGTCAAAGACATCATGGTATTGCCATGATGCATGTCAAAAAACACAGTATAATATCATTTAAAAAGCAACAAGAATATAGTTATCTATATACAGGGTTGGGGAGTAACGGAATACATGTAACGGGATTACTTATTTAAAATACAAATTTTAAGTAACTGTATTCCACTACAGTTACAATTTAAATCATTGGTAATTAGAATACAGTTACTTTCTAAAAGTATTTTGATTACTGAAGAGATTACTTTTTATTGTCATTTGTTTCATTTAATATTTAGCGATGAAACACTTTCTTATGATGTGTTACATTCATATGAGCAGCCAGAGAAGTACATATAGAAATATACCTTGTGTAAATTGTCAGCTTTACGCTAAGCTAAAATACTATTTCTAGCCATTTTACATGCACGTTACCAGGCACGATCATATTTTTTTATCAAGAAAATTCACGTTGGACCATAATTTCTGTTTTTCTAGTAAGACCTTTGGTATTAGGGCAAAAATCGTATTCTTGATAATAATTTTTTTATTGTTTTCCTGTAAAAATATCTACAAGTCCTTAAAACAAGATCAATTTGATTTATCTTGTTTTAGAAACAACACTGCATAAGATATTTAGGTTTTTCAGAGAATGTATTTTTAACATGTGTATTTTGTCTTACTGTACTGGCAGAGTTTTATAGTCAAAACAAGTATTTTAAATGTGTATTTTGTCTTACTGTACTGGCAGAGTTTTTATAGTCAAAACAAGTAAAAAAATTTACTAGTGCTGAAGAAGTAATCCAAAGTATTTAGAATATTTTACTGATCTTGAGTAATCTAATGGAATATGTTACAAATTACATTTTACAGTGTATATTCTGTAATCTGTAGTGGAATACATTTCAAAAGTAACCCTCCCAACCCTGTCTATATACCTCTTTTCTTTGTATGCAGCCTACACAACATCTTCGTCAGTCCCAGGGTCCCATGTGAACAGAAGCCCATTGGTGAACAATACTCCACAAATCCATCATCGTGAGAGGCGCTGCTCCTGTGAAAACCTGAAGGACAAGGAGTGTGTGTACTTTTGCCACATAGGAATTGTTTGGGTCGATACACCCAGGTACATTAGCAACACATAGGCCAAAGATTCAACAAAGGAAAGAACAAAGATGTCTTTTATGATTAACATTTGTTTTCAAACAAAGAAAAGCAAAACATAAATACACAGAATCAACATTTAACACCCACTACCACCCCTCCCCATCCCCAACCTCACCCTCAACAAACACCCCTGTGGTCATACATGAGCACATACAAAAGAAAATAAAAACAAAACAACTAATAAAAAAAATATAAAAATCACACACATTAATAACTACCTCTCTCTCTCCACTGTTCCACTCCGAGAACCCTCCAAGAACACCAAGTACCTACCCCATTTCCCAACAAATAAATCCAAATTCCCCAGTCTTCTATATGACCCTTCTTCTAAAGCTGCCACCCTCCCCATCTCCAAGCACCACTCCTGAAGTGGGGGTGCTCCAGCCATCTTCCAACCCCTCAAAATCACCTGTCTGGCGACCATAACACTGGTTAGGACCCAATCCTTCACATGTTTATTCCCCACATTGATGACCGCCCATCTCCCAAAATACAGAGTCTGAGGAAAAACTCTGAACAAAACTCTGAATCCTCAACCAAAACCCTTGGATCTTAACACACACCCTAAAAACATGGGGTGTTTCTCCATCCTCCGATTGGCATCACCAGCAGATGGGTGTGTCTTTAAGACTAAGCCTATACAATCTAGAGGGGGTCCAATAGAATCTATGTAAAATCTTGAATTGCATAAGGCGAACCCTTGCATCTCTAGATACAGACTTGACATTTTTTAGAATCCTAGGTCACACTCCCTCCTCCAGTACCAAGTTTAAATCTTTCTCCCATAATCTCTTGATAGAAGTTACAGCTCTGTCCCCCAGACTTAGAATTAACAGGGAGTAATACACTGATGCCTCATGACCTTTTCCAAAAGCAGTAATCACCTCTCCCAGAGTATCTGCCACTTTAAGGGGGTGTATGCTACTCCCAAAAACAATACAGAGCAGGTGACGCAGCTGTAAATACCTATAGAACTGAGATCTGGAAATCCCAAAATTTTCAAAGGATCTCAACACTCCACTCTCATATCGGTCACCGAGTGCAGCAACCCCCCTCACAATTCACTCTGATCAGCAGAAAGGGGACTTATCAAAACATAATTTTGTGTTCAGCCATATGCTTGAGGCAACATTAAAATAAATGTCCGAATTAAACACTCTGGACAATTTTGTCCATACCGAGTGCAAATGCGAGATAATGGGGTGTAACTTAACTTCTCCGATTCATTTGATAGAAAGGCTTTGCAATGGCGAAATAGGGGCAAGAACTTCCTGTTCAGTACAAAACCAGGGAGGGTCTCTCTCAGGTGGAAGCGACCAATGAGCCAAATGTCTAAGACCGAATCCATAATAATAAAACAAAATCTTGGGTAGGCCTAGCCCACCTTTGTCAATCGGCCTATGTAACTTATTAAAATGTAATCTAGGACATTTACCATTCCAAATGAAGGTCTTCGCTATGCTATCAAATTGCTTGAAATGAGAGAAGGGGAAATCTACAGGGAGAGATTGTAGCATGTAGTGAAATTTGGGAATACAATTCATTTTAATAACATTAACCTTCCCAATCATAGATAAATGTAATGAAGCCCACCAGCCCACATCGCTCGAAAACCTTTTTATTAAGGGATCAAAATGAAATAAATCAGACATATTTGCTGGGAATAAAATGCCTAAATACTTAATGCCCTATTTGGGCCACTGGAAGGCACCCGGCTGGAAAGCCATTACTGGGCAGTACGCTGTCAGAGCCAAAGCTTCAGATTTAGACCAATTAACTCTGTATCCTGAGAACTTAGAAAAGGAATGAATAATTCTGTGGAGGCAAGGCATAGATCTAGTGGGGTCGGAGACGAATAATAAAATATAATCTGCATAAAGCAAAAGCTTATGCACCACACCTCCCGCCACCACCCCTGGACAATCAACTTCCCTTCTTATCGCAGCTGCTAATGGTTCCAGGGCAAGACAAAACAATAATGGGGAAAGAGGGCAACCCTGCCAGGTGCCTATATCCAGAGTAAAATAATCTGAAATGAATCCATTTGTTTGTACCGCCGTTACCGGGTGTCTATAAAGTAACTTAATCCATCCAATAAAAGTATTCCCGAACACGTATATTTCCAAAATATAATCCCATTCTACCATATTAAATGCCTTTTCAGCGTCAAGTGAGATGGCCGCAACCGGAGTCTGATCATTCGCCACTGACCACATAATATTGATGAGATGCCTAATGTTATCAGAAGAGCTGCGGCCCTGAATAAACCCCACCTGATCTAAATGTATAAGAGATGTCATAACTTTACTTAATTTGTTAGCCAAAATTTTTGACAATATTTTAATGTCTAGCTGGATCAGGGAAATTGGACGATAACTTACACTCACTTGGATTTTTGTGTTTTTTAGGAATCAGACTCATCCGGGCTTGTGTCATGGTTGACGGAAGCTTTCCATTCTTTAATGATTCCATATAAACTTCTAACAAAAGTGGAGCCAGTTCTATAGCATAAGATCTGAAAAACTCAGTGGCAAAGCCATCTGCACATCTGGTAGTCAAGGCCTTAATTACCTCGCCAAACTCCTCAAAGGTTATCTCAGAATCAAGAGAATTTATTTGCTCAGTCATCAGTTTAGGGAGTTCTAATTGTTCCACAAAATTTCTTATATCCTCATCAGTAGATGAAGATGTGGAACTATAGAGATCAAGATAGAATTCTTTAAAAGCATAATTTATATCAATGGCCGAGGTAAAAATTTCACCACCAGCAGAATTCACTGAGGGAATGGTAGAAAAAGACTCACTCTGCTTTATATATCTAGCCAAAAGCTTCCCTGCTTTGTCCCCCGAAAAGTATGACTGTCTTGCCCTAAATAACCAACACTCCACCTTCCGCGACAAAATAGTATTATATCTGTATTTCAATCGGGTCAATTCTCTGAGGCCATCAGACAACATTAGGCGCTTCAGCTCTGCCTCTGCACTTTTAATATTCCCTTCCAACTCCACGAGTTCTCGTGCTTTGGATTTTTTGATGAATGAGGCATACTGTATGATCTGACCCCTAAGAACTGCCTTAAGTGCCCCCCAAGCCACGCCCACAGAGGATACTGAGGACCAGTTGGTCTCCATATAAACATTGATTTCAGCCTTTAACATGTGTTGGAAATCAAGATTTTGCAAAAGGGATACATTAAAGCACCAACTACATGATTTATTTTTCTTCATATGTGGCAACAACTCTAATCTCACCAGGGCATGATCTGAGACTAAGATGTTTTCAGTTGAGCAATCAACAACAGATGAATTGAGGGTCTTAGATATATATAAAAAAATATATTCTAGAATAAATCTTATGGACTGATGAAAAAATGTATACTCCCTACCAGATGGGTTTAAAAGTCTCTAAATATCTGTAAGACCAAGATTTTTACACATCCTATGAAGCGTCAATGTTGCTCTAGGGGGCTTTAAGTCTTTGGTTCTTTTAATTGTGATGATTTTGGCTCACATTTAACAAAAACCCACCAATTCACTATCTCAACAAATTAGAATACATCATAAGACCAATAAAAAAAAATTTTTTAGTGAATTGTTGGCCTTCTGGAAAGTATGTTCATTTACTGTATATGTACTCAATACTTGGTAGGGGCTCCTTTTGCTTTAATTACTGCCTCAATTCGGCGTGGCATGGAGGTGATCAGTTTGTGGCACTGCTGAGGTGGTATGGAAGCCCAGGTTTCTTTGACAGTGGCCTTCAGCTCATCTGCATTTTTTGGTCTCTTGTTTCTCATTTTCCTCTTGACAATACCCCATAGATTCTCTGTGGGGTTCAGGTCTGGTGAGTTTGCTGGCCAGTCAAGCACACCAACACCATGGTCATTTAACCAACTTTTGGTGCTTTTGGCAGTGTGGGCAGGTGCCAAATCCTGCTGGAAAATGAAATCAGCATCTTTAAAAAGCTGGTCAGCAGAAGGAAGCATGAAGTGCTCCAAAATTTCTTGGTAAACGGGTGCAGTGACTTTGGTTTTCAAAAAACACAATGGACCAACACCAGCAGATGACACTGCACCCCAAATCATCACAGACTGTGGAAACTTAACACTGGACTTCAAGCAACTTGGGTTATGAGCTTCTCCACCCTTACTCCAGACTCTAGGACCTTGGTTTCCAAATGAAATACAAAACTTGCTCTCATCTGAAAAGAGGACTTTGGATCACAGTCCAGTTCTTCTTCTCCTTAGCCCAGGTAAGACGCCTCTGACATTGTCTGTGGTTCAGGAGTGGCTTAACAAGAGGAATACGACAACTGTAGCCAAATTCCTTGACACGTCTGTATGTGGTGGCTCTTGATGCCTTGACCCCAGCCTCAGTCCATTCCTTGTGAAGTTCACCCAAATTCTTGAATCGATTTTGCTTGACAATCCTCATAAGGCTGCAGTTCTCTCAGTTGGTTGTGCATCATTTTCTTCCACACTTTTTCCTTCCACTCAACTTTGTTAACATGCTTGGATACAGCACTCTGTGAACAGCCAGCTTCTTTGGCAATGAATGTTTGTGGTTTACCCTCCTTGTGAAGGGTGTCAATGATTGTCTTCTGGACAACTGTCAGATCAGCAGTCTTCCCCATGATTGTGTAGCCTAGTGAACCAAACTGAGAGACCATTTTGAAGGCTCAGGAAACCTTTGCAGTTGTTTTGAGTTGATTAGCTGATTGGCATGTCACCATATTCTAATTTGCTGAGATAGTGAATTGGTGGGTTTTTGTTAAATGTGAGCCAAAATCATCACAATTAAAAGAACCAAAGACTTCAACTACTTCAGTCTGTGTGCATTGAATTTATTTAATACACGAGTTTCACAATTTGAGTTGAATTACTGAAATAAATGAACTTTTCCATGACATTCTAATTTATTGAGATGCACCTGTATATATATATATTGAATAAGAATAAACACAAAGAACGTGTAGATTCATTCACAAAACTGTCCCGAAAGTGTGTTCCTCCACAAAACAAGCTTCAGCCGCTAGCGGAACCAGCACAAAAAAAAATATTTTTAAAAATCCATTCCTCGGACAGTCAAACAAATGTGCAGCAGATGACCTAATCCTTCCAATGTCCAGCAAAAAATACTCCACAAAACAAACTCCAGCCAATAGGAGGCATAAACACAAGGAACATGCTGATTCATCCACAACTGTCCCGAAGGAGTGTTATTCCACAAAACAAACTCCAGCTGCTAGGCGGAACCAGCACAAAAAGAAACAAAACAGGTGCCCAGTTTCCTCAGATGGTCAAGTGAATGTTCAGTGAGTCAGGTCCACTAGGCTGCAGAGCAAGTGCCACAAAATGACTCACTCATTCCATAGACCCTATGAAGGATATCGCATGTTGGGGACAAGTAAACTCTCTATGGCCATCCTTAGCATCTATTCTCCACCTGGCCAGGAACTTCAGTGCAAAGCGACCCTCCGTCAATGCAAAAGTTTCTTGAAGGAGTGTTATTCCACAAAACAGACTCCAGCCGCTAGGCGGAACCAGCACAAAAGCAAACAAAAAAGGCGCCTAGCTTACTCGGATGGTCAAGTAAATGTTCAGTGAGTCAAGCTCACTTGGCTGCAATGTGAGAAACACACCATGACTTCCTCAGAACCTTGCTTTTATGAAAGACATCGCTTGTTGTGGGCATGTAAATATTTTGTGGCCATCCTTAGGATTTATTCTCAATTTGGCCGGGAACATCAGTGCAAAAGCGACCTTCCATTGATGTAAAATTTTCTTGCATTCTGTCGATGCAAAAGATTCTTGAAGGAGTGTTATTCCACAAAAAAATTCCAGCCACTAGGCGGAACAAACACAGAAAGAAACAAAAATGCGCCCAGCTTCCTCAGACAGTCAAGTGAATGTTCAATGAGTCAGGCCCACTAGGCAGCAACATGAAAATCACCAAATGGCTTACTCACCCCATTGTCTCTATAAAGGACAATGCTTGCTGTGAGCATGTAAATATTTTGCGGCCATCTTTAGTATCTATTCTCAAGTTGGCCGGGAACATCAGTTCAAAAGCAACTTTCCATTGATGTAAGAGTTTCTTGCATTCCTTGAATCGATTACGTTTCTCTCTTGTCGAATTCGCAAAGTCTGGAAACAAAAAAATGTTGTGGTTCTTCTAAGAAAGCCTTCCTTTACTCCTCGCCTCATGTAACACAAGATCTTTATCGGATGATCTCAGAAATTTGGCCAGAATTGATCGAGGCCTGTCTCCCTCAGCGGATCTCCGAGCCGGGACCCTGTGAACTCGCTCGATTTCCAGCTTATGGCCTGTTATGTTGAGCAGACTTGGAAAGAGCTCATCTAGGAATTTTCCCATATCTCGGCCTTCCTCATGCTCAGGAATTCCAACAATTCAGACGTTGTTTCGCCAATTACGATTCTCAAGGTCTTCCAGCTTTTCCCAAACACGTTCCAAATCTACTTTGGTCGCTAGCGGATTAACAACTAATTCCCTCTCTGAAGATTCCAGATAAGTCCATCCGCTTCTCGACATCCCCGATTCTTGTAACCAACTCAGAGAATTTCGTCTCCATCGCAGTGATCGATCGACGTATTACAGCAAGATCCTCCAAGTCCACCATGACATTCGCCAGCAGTACAGACATGCTCGACAGTTGCCGTTGAATCTCTCCCGCTGCACCGTCCAAACTGAGTCCCTGGTCTGCGGCCCTGTATGGGGTATCAGCTTGAGCAAGTGTCTTTTAATATCTTCAGAGCTCGAGAATTTTGAATTATTTGACATGTTGACTTCATAGAACAATTATGTAGCAGTGTGTATCGAATCTCACTGGTTTAAGACACAAAAATAATTAAAAACTAGCAAAGTGCACAGAGTTCGCCACTGCATGGCGCCACGTGACTCTCCAGAACAAAGATATCTTAAGATTTACTCATGAAATTGAAACATGCAATGAAAAATACATTGCAGTGTATTGCAGAGAAGGGAGGTTGATGTGTGTTGGGGAGTAATGCCTGTAACCTGTACATGCTGAAAGCACGTGTCTGGTTGTATTTAACTGTGTGGTCTCATTAATGTGGCCCACGCATGGAGACCTCAGGACAGGCAGACTGCCTTTGGTGAAAAACAAACCTGAAACCCAAAGACTAAGATGTCTGTATCTTGGGAAATGAAATGACTAACTAAGTGTGAACTCTTTTATACTATATCTCACACCTCACAAGAGATGGCATTAAACTTTTTCTACATCAAAGAAGCATCAAATATATGTAGTCTACAGTTTATGGTCCTGATTGCTCAGGACTGCTTTAATAAATGAAGGTCAAGGATGGATTATACAGTATACACAAATATACTGTATATATACATATACAGTATATTGCATATCTTGCAATATATCTTACAGATTTTACATCTGTAGTTGATGGTTATTGATATAAAAATGGTAGATTTTGAATACTATATAAAATATCAGATGTTCTCCTTCAGTCAGGTCATTCCCTATGGTGTGGGTTCACTTCAAGTGCGTCTAAGGCGAGATGTGAAACGGTGCCATTGTGCAGACAAGAGAGATACAAAGTGTGTGCAGTTTTGCTCTTACTTGTATCTCCAACAAGAGTGAGTATCATTCTTAATTTTACTGTACTTAACACACATTGTGGAAGTTGTTTCAAACAAATTGAACATCACACAAAATATTTAATTGTTGCACTGTACTTGTATATTTTACAGAGATAATAATGTTTCAGTCAAAAGGTACCAACCCAGAAAATCCAAAGAGCGATACAAGTTTGGATTCCCCCTGAGATTGAGGAGGCACAATCCAGTTCAAACAACCTGAAATTGTGGGAGGAAAATACTGTAATAATTTACTGTAGGCCATGTTATTACTTTTTGGGAAGCAAGCCTGACCAAACAGTATGTCTTAATATGTGTGCTTTATAACTGTTGTTGTGAGTGGTTTACAAAGTACAATAGACATAATTTCTAAAGGATTTTGGCATGTGATGAAATGCTAGCTTCTCAGTAGGGACAGTATATAAAGCAAATAGGAGTAAGTGTAGGAGCAAGTACTCTTTACATGTCAGTTTATTGAAAAATACTGTAAAATCGTATTGCTTTTAATTGGCTTTTAATACACGTACAGTATGGCATTTGATGTTTCCTCATAATGTAAGTGAGTACAACATCTAGGGCAGACTTGTTCATTTAATATTTATTGAGGATTAAATAGTGGCTTATTAGCACTTTGGTATTAAACCTATTAGTTGCAGAGTGTTAAGTTTATTTTTAGGTCTCTGTACAAATTAACTGAGTATGTTTTGTTAATGAAAAATTATTAAAAAAAAATTTAAAAATTAAAAAAAAACAATGATAAAAAAAAATATATATGCACAGAACTAAGACAAGCAGTTTAATTTATGAATTGAAACTGCAATCAGTTTTATAATCTAATGAATTGACTGAATATTTATTTTTATGTGAAAAGGCAAATAATAAACATAAACTAATGCTAGAAATCAGTGACATTTTACCCTATTATTTAATTTGCAAAGACAGAAATATACAGTATCTTTCTTAGAGGAATATGGCTGCAGTACGTGATTTATGGGTTTGGTGACTACTTTTTTTAAGTAAACTTTGCAGCGATTTAAACAAAAAAAGCAGGGAGTGACTATTTGCACTAAGTGTAAATAGCACTTGCCACACAGTATGGCTATTTGTACTCCAATAGTCTGGTGTAAACACAGAAATTGAAGACTCCCAGTGTTGCTGCAGTGGTGAGGGGTTTAACAACAGTCTGGATGTTCTTTTTTGTGCAGATGATCCGAGTTCGATTCTGCCTTTTGTCCCACTTTTTTCATCCTGTTTCCTGTCTCCACATTTAATATTTCCTTTAATACTAATAACAATAAAGAAAAATGAAAATAAAGGCTGATTTCCTTGCAGTTATTTTGTCACAGTTTTACTATAGTAATATTGTAGTAACCATGTTTTTTGGCGGAAGCCATAGTTTTAATGTAAATAACCACGGTATTACTACAGTAATATGGTGTTAATATGATAACCATGTTTTTTGGATACTATGATTTTACTACAAAATACCATGATGACACTCTGGTTACTATAGTACTGTAGTAACACCATGGTTAATTTTTGTAAGGATTGATTTAAGGTGTCTGTGGGTCTGTAAATAAACAAAATAAACTAAAAAAATAAACACGCTGCAGTGATGCCCCTATAGTGTATTTTAGTATTTAATTGGGGGTGAAAATGTCATCAAACACTACAGTATTTGAGCTTAGTGTTTACAAACAGCCTCTGCTGAAAAGCCCCCTTTGAATAGACACTAAAGTAAACACACACCTTTAATTTCAAAATGCAAGTTATGGCATATATACAGTATAGAAAAACATATAACTGTTCAACTCATAATGAAAGCTTATTTATTAACCAAAGTTTCGGCTTATCAGCCTTTTTCAAGGTACAAAAAGAAAAAGCCCCCATCTTAATTTGAGTGAGAAATATGCGCCACAAAAACAGCTTTACATCAGGTTTAAAACTTCAGAAATTGTCTATAGATTCACCAACAACAAGAGAGAGAAGGAAATGATTTGAACTTATTACCAGTGTTGAGTAATGTTACTTTTAAAAGTAACTTATTAGAATATTGCGTTACTCCTTAAAAAAGTAACTTCATTAATGAAAAAGTTACTTTTTATGGAAACTAAATCTTTACTTTTGCGTTATTTTTGCATTACTTTTTTCTCACCACTACTCTCTCTTCTGCTATGCTATGCATTTCATACAAAAGACATTACAGGTCATGCTAGCTACTGTACAACACTCATGTCAAAACAACCAGATATTTAGAAAGTCTACAATCAGTAGGTCTTCATGTCATATTTATAATAAAGACTAAATAACAGGAATATGCATGATTTGTTTATCCATCGACATGGCAGCCAACATGAATAATGAAGAATAACCACTGTCTTACCAAATGCAACAAAGTTCGACATCTGAACCTGCATCATATGTCATCATATGCGGTGTCCATCGACAATGCCAGAATCAACTTGAGATATTTTTCAGAAGTCAGGATAAAATTCAGTGGGGAATGCCAACCTAACATGTTCAAGGAATAAGTCTGATGAATAAATGAATATTTTTCACTTAAGTCATCTCAGTGCAAGCTTGTTTTGAGTGGTAAAAATGGTATGTTCCACAAATCACACTACTTGTTTATTATAAGACAAAAATGTAGAATATTTTAAGAAATTAAGACATTTTGTCTGCGCACACAAACCATGTAGTACGTTGCTTGCAGCCGCTGATCCAGAGTCAGCTTTTCTCATCCCATTCTCCTAGTTACGAGGAGCTATAACACGGAGCAGTTTGGCTGCATAAGTCCGTGAATTGAGCGAGTATTTCACCCTGTATATCATGGCATGGCCAGTGGAAGACTAATTTTATAATCCCTCTGCCTAAATGCATTTACTGATTTTTTAACGCAGTGTGTATTTACACATGAATCAGTCGAGTTCCACTCAACCGAATGTTGAATGTTAAATGCTTTAACACAGAGCAGTTCGGATGCAAACTGATCCTAGAGAAGTAGTTACAGGCAGCTTTAAAACAAAGCAATTCGGTTGCACAAACAGTCCTGTGGCCACGGGAAGACTTCTCAGGGCTTATGCCTGTGCTATATTATACCACAAAAATGTGTGTTTACACATTTTTAAATGCAGCCTACATGAATCAGTCGTGAGAATCAAAATTTAACTTACCTGAATGTACATTTTTTTACAAAATGCTGCCTTATGAGGACACATTTCTTAACTCTTATGGGGAAAGGAGAGGTGTAAAAAAGCAACGTGTTACTTTTTAAAAAGCTCAGATATTATGGTCTAAAATAAAAACAAATTGTGTTACTTTACTCGTTACTAGAAAAAAGTCACTGATTAAGTAACATGCGTTACTTACAACGCATTACCCCCAACACTGCTTATTACATGGCTCATGGAATACTCAATTCTGATTGGTCAATGGCGCCATCCAGCGGTCAGATATTGCTCTGTAACAACCGCACATCCTGGGATTTAGACGTATCAGACGCAAGGCCGTAACCATGTCTTGAACATTGGGGGGACCAAACCATTTTGGGAGTGGGGGATCGCGGGTGTTGAAGTCACAAATATAATGGTCCTCTTTGGTCTTTTAAAATAGTAAAGGTGCTGAATGCAATAATTTTCTTTTCAATTAAAATTTGAATTTATTTTCATCACTGATGTATCTGTAAAATGACATGATTGTGTCAGCTGGTTAGCAAAAAGAAAATACACAAAATTATTTACTACCCTTAAGTTGTCCCTAATTGTGTTTTTTCCCCCAGTAGAATCTTAACATAATCTTTTCTTCAAGAACCCTAACGCTGCTCTTTTCCATACAAAAACAGTTCATATTGACCACTGCTGTCAAGGTCCAAAAAGGAAAAAATTATTAAAATATCATATAAATAATCCATACAACACAAAGCTGTTGTATAGCCCCAGAAAGCTTGGAATAAAGTACACAAGTCATATGAACTACTGTTATGATGTCTTTATACTGAAACTTTAATAGTGCTTTATAGTAGGCTATTTGTCCTTTTATTAAGCTTGACAGCTCCTGCTTACTATAAACAGTTATTCTATGGAATAGAGCTGCTTAAAATATACATTTTTATGTTCCAAGAAAAAGTAACAGCATTTGGGTTTTGAACAACATACAGGTGAGCAAATGAGTTAGTAAAAGTACATTTTCCATTTTTAGGTGAACTACTCCTTTAACTGGTGGCTCATTTTTTAAACATAGACCTGACAAGGACATACTCAAAATAAAAGGGTCTATTTTAAAGGAAGACTCTTAGGAGATGATGTTCAAAATTCAGAATTAATGAAAGACATAAAGAAATTATTCAAAAATTACCTAATAATATTTGCATTAAAAATATATGGCACTGTCCTTGCTAAAACCTAAAAACACAATAGAATTCACAAGTCTTACTATGTTCTAGTTCTAATCTGAGGGTGATAACGCTTTTTGTGTTTTATAGGTCATTTTCTTAGACCAAGTGAATTTTATAAAAAGCTACTTCAGAAGCCTGACAGTTTACCACATTCATTCAATTCTTTTAAAAAACTACTCTGTTAATGTTTTCAAATTCAGAATTCAGAATGATAAACAAATCATGTACTGCACATAACATATTGTCAATTCAAAACGGCGAATATCACCAAATGGTGAATAGTTTGCACACTTTGAAAATACTGTCGGTCGGTACAAGATTTCAATAATAAAATAGTGGGCTAATATTGCATGTTTAGTTAGTCACATCTTACATGACACTAACACTCTTAACCTGAACTGCTCAAATGACATTGACGAGCGGTGCCTAAAAATGAAACTTTTTATTTGTTCCATTATGTTATTAATGCAACAATTTATTGAAAATTTGGCCAAATCTGATTCTTGGGGGCCACTTGTCCCCCTCAATGTATATTGTGGTTATGGCCCTGATCAGACAGCTCATCCGAGTTCTGCTAGCCATCTCTCCTGCTTCTCTGCTGAAATTTCAAATCAATGTTTCATGTGCATTTATTTATTTATTTGGCAAGTAGTCTTGTAATAGGCTGAATTGTGAGGAGTCAGACAGTCATTTTTACAAAGTAAACACCAACAGAACTCCAGTGTAAACCGGAGGTTGATTCCAGCTGTTCGTCAATTTCTTTTCTCTCAAATTACATAATTTCAACGCAAATAAATGTTATGTCCATGTAATTATTTATTTGGTTAGTAGCTGTGTAATAAGCAGGATAATGTATACAGTCAGCCAGTTGTAATTGCAAAATAAACCCCTTCAGTGTGATACAAGACCCCTCCGCTTTGCGTCGGGGTCCTTATCACCCTGTCGGGGTTTATTTTGCGATTACAATCGGCTGACTGTACATTATCCCTTACAAAAAAGATTGGAAGACAATGTTACCAGTAAATGTACCAGGCAGCTAATATCACTCAGATCCCTTCATTTTTAAGAGTTAGGCTAATTAAGTCTGTACAGAAAGCATAAAGTAAACTCCGAGAGCTATAGCCAACTGTGAGGGAAACCGATAAAACTGTCACCTTCAAGATCAAACAGCGTTCTCAACATGGGAGAGGGTAATGGTAATGCTAAATGTTTCCACAGTGCTAGAGGCCATCAATCTTCTGAATAGCTGCACTCATGCTTTCTTTTGCCGTTGCTGTTTTGTTTTCTATGAGGTGACGCCTTTCTGATGTATATTGTTGTCGGGTCTGGTCTCTGACTCTGATAAGTGATCACATATTGAAGGACAGAACATATATTTAAGATATTTAAGGTGGACAGTAATGGGTCTGAATTGCCAATTTTTATGAAAGGCTGGCTGTTTATCTCGATTCATTTTTGGCATCATCAGGAATGCTGGTTTACCTCACAGGAAGGCTTTCACAAGCAACTTCTGGAAGGAATTTGTGGTGCTCTCATTTACTACCGGGACAAAGGAACAAACACTCTCTATTACTGTCCCCCCGTTTCAGTCAGACTCATTGAGCCAGCCACTAACCACATTGTTAGGCTCTGGGAAACACCCTTACAAACCCCAACCAAGGCTTAAAAGCGAGCTAAAAACAGATAAAGATTATCAAGGTATGGCGGAATCATACTACAATCCACATTTTTCAGTATCATGATACTGAATTTGCTCTTTAATGTCATTTTTAATATACACTACATAGTATGTAGACACCCCCTTACAATTAATAGGTTTGGCTATTTCAGTAATTCTAGCACAGACAAATCTAAAAGGGATATTATTTCAACTTGTCCCTCCTTTTCTTTAAAAAAAGTAAATGGAAGTTAAATATAATGGAAGTGAACACCATGCTGATGATGTGATTTATATATGTAAAGGTACTGTATTTGGCTAAACTTTAGGTTTACTCCAAAACCGTTTACAGTTATTTCACAACACCAATGTGGCTCATCTAATCAGAATATAGAGTCAGAACTATCCATTTTATAATAGCGGTTTAAAAATTGCCAAGCAGCACTTTCTTTTCACATTGTTCCATAAAAAGAAAATTATTTTAGTGTGTTGTTTCAAACATACAAGACAGACAAGAACTGGCTTAAGTGCATTTAATATGCAGTATGTCACATTTTCATAAAGCATCTATAAATGCTACACGATGATCTATTCTACACTGAAGACCAGAGTAAACTGAATAGCCCTTGGCAAGCATTTACTCTGCAGACATTATCTTTATCGGAGCATGGAAATCTCATAAAAGCCTTTAAAATAAATACCAAGTCCAAATAACAATTTCATTAAACTACAGCAATAATATCTGATTTCTTAAATTTGGTTTTTAGCTGTTTTTTTCCATTGTCACATAACAGAGGCCTTTGAAAGGTTGAATTACTATACTTCTATGAATTTCTAACCTGACTGCTCTCAGTCTTCTGCCCTTCTGTTGGAGCAGTTTTCTGGAACAGCACTGAAAGGATTGAAACATTGAAACAACAAAGTTTTCTGTAACACGTTCATCAGTAGTAGATCATGTAAAGACAAAAATAGAGCATTTAAATAATTACAAAATAAAAGGATTAAAGGTTCACTAATTTACATTAAACATTTATACTTGACTACTTGGGATAAGAGAAGCTAACTCCGATAAAAACACCAAAGGCAAAATTCACAAGCATGAAAATTCAGGCTCCAACCGTTCTTGTTCTTTCAGTTCCTAACAAAGGAATAGTGGACTATTCCTCATGTTTGACAGTCTTTGGTCATGAAATGGTCCCACTTTCTCTCTAAAGAGGTTGAAGAAATGTTGTAGTAAGCATTCATACATTTTTATATACAGAAGACCCCAAAACATTTAAAAAAATAAAATAAAATAAAAAAAAGACATTAGAAAAAGCACAAATAGTAAAATATATTATGATTATTTACAGATCACATAGTCAGTATTAGCTGAATATCACAGTATGTAAAATCCACACTTTCATAGCTTGACCTCTCTACAGGGTTATACATTTCTCTACTCCGGTTGGGAAGGGGTAGAAAGGAGGCTGGGAGGGTTAGCTCAATATAGAAGAGTATAAACATGATTCTGTCTTTCCATTGCTCAAGGTGAGTCTGTGGGACACGGGAGGGTGTCATCTTAGCCCCTTCTCCTTAGAATTTAGTGCTGTGGCTAAAGCTGTCTGACATGATGATGTTTTTGTAGAAGTTGTCAGAGCCTATGGAGCAGAAGCCCTTCATCTTGTCCAGGACCTGGTGCACGGGGAGGATGGACGAGGAGGCCTCTCCATCAGATGGGCTGCATTTGGGACTGCACTGATTGGAGAAACTTTTACCTGCAAGTATGCCAAATGAAGGGAGTCAAAACATATTTAGCGCATGGCATACTGCAATGGTTGATTGAAGGGCTGAGGGAATTTACATCTTTTCTTTAACAGACAGATCAATTAATGCCAACGTATCCATACACTCGCATGGATAATCATGAATTGGCACCAATTTTAATTGTAATCAATCCTTTGACAGTTTGATTATATTAGTTTCCAATTCATCCAACTAGTGGTCATTATAAGGGGTAAGTCACTGTGTTTAAAAAAATGGAAGTAACAGTAGGTGCAATCCTGGCAAACAAAACATTTACAGCCCCACACCGAAGAAAAGGCGTGGATAACTGATGGAAATATTTTTGAATCACTTCAAAAATTAAAACTGTATTGAAATCCTCCATAACCATTAATCTGTATTGTCATTGGTCTGTATAATTAACATAAGAGTTTCCCTCTCTATAAAATATACAAAATACAACATTGCATGAAATGACAGAAATTTAGAACATTTGAAATTAAATTAGAAATTAGAAATAAAGAACAGTCATTTACTGTTGATTAAATAAAAATCTATACAATGACTATTATAATGATTTAAAATAAATAAAATAAAAATAAATAAATGATCCAATTTTGCTCAATACCATGTAGTGACCAGTATAGCATTCACTTTAGCTTAGCATGTATGCAAACATAGCTCAGTCTATAACAACAACAAACCTCTTAAATCCTAAATGACTATTTTAGAATGACACAACATGTACTATACATAACAGCACAATTACCTGAGTCAAAGTAATGAGTGCATATTACTAACTACACAGTAAAATTCATATCTTTGTATTTTGTTTAAATTGGTGTGAAGTTCATTAGTAATGCCATACAGCAGGTGCATATAATCAATCCTCAGCAGAGTGTTCCTGAGGTGGGGCTGAGGTAGCCTACTTGGTGTCTATAGTATTATATTTTAGTGCCAGCAGTGCAAGCTTGGTATTTCTCCTGTGGAAACATTAATGCTGCCAAATGAAAAAGAACAAAACAGAAAGACAAATACTCTAAATAAACAGCCCACCACGAGAAAACATTTGTGTAAACAAAAGTGAGAATGACATTCAGAACTCATAAAAGACACTAAAGCTTGTCATTGTCGAGAGAGAGATTGGGTGGTTGTCAACTCTACAAATTCTTTATTATGGACCCTTTTCACATTTTCATATTTGGAGGTAAAACTAGAGACCATAACAAATGTTAAAGTGATAGTTCACCCAAAAATGAAAATTCTCTCATGATTTACTCACCCTTCTGGCATCCCAGATGTGTATGACTTTCTTTCTTCTGCAGAACAAAAATTAAAATTTTTAGAAGAATATTTCTGCTCTGTAGGTCCTCACACTGCAAGTTAATGGGTGCCAAAATTTTAAAGCTCCAAAAAGCACATAAAGGGAGAATAAAAGTAATCCATAAGACTCCAGTTGTTAAATCCATGTGTTCAGACACAATATGATAGGTGTGGGTGAGAAACAGATCAATATTTAAAGGAACAGTTCACCCAAATATGAAAATTCTCTCATCATTTACTCACCCTTATGCCATCCCAGATGTGTATGACTTTCTTTCATCTGCTGAACTCAAATGAAGATTTTTAGAATAATTTCTCAACTCTTTTGGTCAGTATAAAAGTAATCCATAT